>NC_056729.1:486948352-487248352 GCF_019279795.1 Protopterus annectens
AGATCATGTCTACTAAACCTGGTTAACATCTCTGAAGCAGTCACCAAAGCCATAGACGTGGGTAAGGTGGTTCACACAGCCTCTCTAGATCTCGCCAAGGCTTTTGACACCATCCCCCACTCTGGAATTATAGATAAACGCACTAAACAAGGTATATATCCCTATGTCACAAGATGGGTTGCCAACTGGCTCACTGACAGAACCCACACTGTGAAAGTAGCACACTCCAAATCCGACTTCAGACCAATGACAAGTGGAGTACCACAGGATTCAGTCCTAGGTCCTCTCCTGTTTGGTATCTACTTTTCTGAAGTACAGGCTAACACAGAAGGTATTTGGCTAATGAAGTTCACAGATGACTGCAAACTAGGAGCCATAATAGAAACTCCTAACGATGTGGACATCCTACAAAAGGGCCTCACTGAGACAGATGTCTGGTGTCAAAGCAATGGCCTCAAGCTCAATGCCAAAACATGCATTGTCATCCCCTTTGGTAAAAACTGTGTACCCATGAGCTATCACATAGGTTGTAGTCTACTTAACACCAAAAGTGTGATAAGACCTTGGGACACAGGGGGACAGTAGTCTCTCCTTTGATAATCACATCACCACAGTAGTCAGGAAATCCTTCTATGTGGCACACCTTATCACAAAAGGTTTCTCATCCAGGAAAAAAAGAGGTCATTGTTCCCCTCTACTCGTCACTCATTAGACCCATTATAGAGTACAACAACCCTTTTGGTATGTACCTCACAAGACATCTAAAACAACTGCAAAGGCCGGAGAAATACCTCACAAAGAGGATTACTGGAATCAGACAGATGCCCTACACAGACCATCTCAAAAAAACTCCAGCTTTACTCTCTCACATATCGCCTACTCAGAGGCAATCTCTGCCTAACATACAAAGCTATGTCAAACCCAGAGCTGTTGGACATGCTCCACTTAAAGAAATCCCAATCCCTCTGAGCTACACGCTGGAGGGATAGATTCCTGTCCCAGAGACTTCCCATACTCTGGAACAAACTACCTATATATATCAAACAAAGCTCCTCATTAGCACTCTTCAAGAACAATCTTGATGACTGGATGGGAAATAGGAAATTCATCCCGGGGATCACTTCTGTGGCTCTGCTTGACAGGGGCACAGGAAAATAATTTTCTTGGGTGGCGAAAGCCAGGGTACCTTTTTGGCTAGGGTTGTGTAAGCCCTAGGGCTGATAGCCTAGCACCTACCTATGAACCTATATATATATATATATATATATATATATATATATATATATATATAAATGTATGTGTGTGTGTATGCGTGTGTGTGTGTATATATATATATATATATATATATATATATATATATATATATATAAAACTTTGAAACGGCTGCATATCAAAACTTTTATTGTGGGGGGGGGGGCAGCACCCCCCCACTAAATATATATTCCAACTCCGAGATTGCACTACAGTGAGGAATGGGCATATATCCCAATATTCACTGTACTGCGATTCCACAATGCAATCTTCGAAATGTGGCTGTTTCAAAGTTCTGAGCATTAGATTGTTATCTTTTGATAACATTATAGGAATCCTACACATATATATATATATATATATGTGTGTGTGTATATATATATATATATATATATATATATATATATGTGTGTGTGTGTGTGTGTGTGTGTGCATGTATGTATATATACATACACACAGACACACACAAGTTGCAATAAAGGTCTGTGGATGTTCTTCGTGTTTCACTGTTGCAGTCATCACACTTGGGTTATCTGCCTGCAGGTAGCCCTCAGCCGGGCCGAATACCAGAGTCTTGGGATTTCTGCGTTGGATGCTGTCGCCTCATCCATGATGTCAGGTCGTCAGGGGTATATAACATGCAGCCGACGTCATTACATCAGCTTTTCTTGCCGTGCGGGAGCCCGAAGCAGAAGCAGTTCGCAAGTGCCAGTTGGTAGCTACCTGAAATTTTCGTTTATCGAGTTTTAAACCTGAACTCTTCTAAAGCTAAGTACCCCATTGGGGATCCTTTTTTTCTTGCTCTAACCGATGTTAGACAAAGTAAACAATTGTCTTGCCTATGGAAAGCAAATACCTCACAGAGATTTTCATTCTTACTGCGTCACCTGTTTAGGCCCAGACCACGACGTCCCTTCGTTGTTGGGCTATTTTTGTCTCTAAATTCTTTAGCTCTCATTCTCCGTATTCCAAAATGGCTTTGGTAAGCCAGCCGACTACCGACATTCTGAAAAAAGGTAAAGACAGAGACAGACCGCATAGGTGCAAAACTGCCGATGGTGCTTCCGTTTAGCTAGTCGCCCGTCCACCGGTACTCAGTGAGGCGCTTTCGCAGCCCCTGTTACCCGGTTCTACAGATTCGCAGGCCTCTACTGAGACCCATTAGGAGTCCTGTATGCCGCAAGATGCTTCTTTGACTATGGAACCTGCGGATGTCCCTACATTGGATGGGTCCGGAGCTGCTGTGCAGGCACTGGCTTCTGAGGGTGTAGTCAGACCTTCCGATGTTCGTATTAAACCGGCTACTTCGTTAATGACTAAATCTACTGAATTGCTGGTTAGCTTTGCTACAGGGGCAGAGGACAAGGCCATTTTGAAACAAACCATTTCTAAATGGATAGCACACTGCATCCATTTCTGCTACAAGCACCATGGAAAACCTACCCCACAGGGGATCAGGCCTCATTTCACTAGGTCTACCTCAACCTCTGAAGCTTTTCTCGGGGGAGTCCCTACCAGAGACATCCTGGAAGCTGCATCTTGGAGTTCTGTAAACACCTTCACCAAGCATTACTACTTACCTATCTTTTCCAAAAAGTGTGATGACTGCAACAGTGAAACACGAAGAACATAGTACAGTTCTGTACACTTGCCATAAATATAGATATTCGAGTGTATTCACTGTTGCAGTCCTGGTTACCCTCCCTCCAGCCCCCTGTGTTTCTATACTTTCTACCTATCCTCTTTTTTGGCCATATCTTATGGAAATGGTATTTACTTTTTACTGGAGTTGTTCCACACTATTTGATTGCTTCCTATTTTGGGGCTTCTGACATCTGGGGCAAGAAAAAGTGATGTAATAGCATCGGCTGCATGTTTTATACCCCTGACGTCATGGATGAGGTGACAGTATTCGAAGCAGAAATCCCAAGACTCTGGTATTCGGGCTGACTGAGGGCTACCTGCAGGCAAATAACCCAAGTGGTGGTGACTGCAACAGTGAATACACTCGAACATCTGCATGTAAGTGTACACAACGGTACTTTACTTGATGCGTGTTAATCTCATTATGCTTTCCTTGTGATTGTGAAGTGGGTAGTTGATTAATTAGAGGTTATGGGGGATTCTTGGGCTTAGAAAGTAATGTTTTTTAAATTGTGTGCATCGGGTAGGCGAATATGGCTTATGCAAAAAAATGTCATGGTCTACCTTTTGTGTCCTTAACACATTAATATGGTGCTTTTAGATGTTTGAAGCAATATAGGGCTATGTAGAATAAAACTGACAAAGATGCCTTGTATACATTTCATGTTGTGATAGTTGACTATAACAAGTCTTCACTACTTTAACTTATTATTAATGTATTACTGTTGAGGAATCAACTGAGGGATATGATAGAGAGAATATTGCTGATAAAAAGTTCAGAGTGCATCTACATTAAACAAGAAATATTAAACTATTTTTAAAGTTGAAACAGTATTAGGTGGAAAGTTCTAGTTTTTATGGTGAAATTTGTATGTATGGGCATTTATGGACGGTGAATGCTTTGTGATGAATGCTTGTGCTTTGAAACGCAGTTTAGTCATCTATCAGTATTTTAGTAGTAGTGTTAGATGTAAGTAAACTTTGTAGCTAGAGTTTTATTTATCTTCATTAATGATTGTATAAATTCTGGGAACAGTAGATTCCGTGCAGTTGGAGGTTTCTTTGGATTCGTAAAGATAGCTCACTTGCAGTGCACATCTGTGTGTTGACAAGGTAATAAGAGAGTTTGTCAGATGAGCTCCTGTACAGTGTACTTGAATCCTAACCAAGTTTGTTAGGTCTGTGTGTGAGCGTAGTGCCTTATTCTACTCAGCTGTGACTCTTAACCAGAATTTGTATCACTAAAGTAGTGTTGCTGTTTCTTGTCAAGCATACCATTGCTTTGGAGACAGCAGTATGTTAGGGCTGTACTGGACCCATTATCTCCCTGATAGATAGGAATCCTAGCATGGAGGAAGGAATGACCACTCGCTGGCTGAATATGTTTTTTCAGTCTGGACAGTCTGGATATGGAGCTTATTCATGTAGATGTGGGGATGGTTAAAGGGAGGTAGGTGTGGGAACCTCACATAAGAACAGGCCCTATGTGAATGTAAGTATCAGCTCTAGTCCTCTCCTCTTCCTCATCTCTCCTTCCTCTTACTGACCACTTCTTTACTTCTCTTCTTCCCTACTTAGAGTTCTTGATATAATTATGTCTTAAGTTCCACTCCTGACAGATTTGACTTATACTTCTTATGCAACTTACTTTTTCTCAATTATACTGTGCATTTTATCATTTGTTAAGTCTATATTAGTGAATTTATATATCTTGTTACTATTTTAAAACTTGTTTTTTGTAGATTTTCTCCCCAGACCTCCGCTGAAAAAGGGCACAAGCTCAGATGGACTAACCTGGTCAACAAATGTCAAATAAATAAATAATAGTCACATATAAAGTCTCTGAAAGAAGGGGATAGTGTCTGCCAGCTGATGCACAGGGAATATCCTAATGGTTGTAGGGGGGTGTGAGAGCAGCAGTTATGAACATGATGGGAAGTGGCATGTGAAAGGCTGTCACTTGTTGCCTGCATTTGTGCCGATATCGGTGGGAGACTCAAAGATGTCAGGCTGTTGGGGGGTTGACTACTTTTAACAAAAGATTTGTTTACCATGTTATTTCTGTACTCTGTGCCATACTGTCCACTAGCAGCAGCAGCTGGTTCTGTGACTTGCATAACTCTATGTCCCCCCTGACACTAAGAATACTTTGTATATCCTTAGTGAAGTCCTTGAGATTTGCTTACACCAGGGTGGCAGTGGGGGTTCTCTAAAGTGCGATTATCCATTATGCTGTTTACTAACAGAACAAGCGTGCTTCTGACATGCATATGGGTTCACAAATTCTCTAACATTAGTGGATGTTCATCATGTTACACTGCTGCAGTCATCACTCTTGGATTATCCTGCCGTCAGGCGGTCCCGCAGTCGACCCGAGTTCCAAAGTCTTGGTCCGGCGTCTGTTGCTGTCACTTCTTCCCTGACGTCAGTGCGCCATGGGTATACAAGATGCATCTGACGCCATTTTCTTCAGTCTTTCTTGCCGTGCGGTGCCCGAAGCAGAAGCAGTTCGCAAGTGCTGGTCGGCTGACTCCTGAGATTTTCAAATCGAATTTCAGACCGAAGTCTTCATAAAGCTAAGTACCCCATTGGGGAACCTTTTCTTGCCTCAGTCCGATGTCAGAAAAAGTTAACAATTGCATTTTTTGTGGGAAGCAAATACCTCATAAGGACTTTCATTCTTATTGTATTCCTTGCCTAGGCCCAGACCACGACATCACAGGTTGTCGGTTTTGTTCCAAGTTTAATAAACAAACTATTAAACGTCGGTTTGATTTCGCCCGACATTATTTTGGTAGGAAATTTAATTATACCATGCCGTTGGAGCAACCAACGACAGGAATACATAAAAAATGCAAAGATAAGGACAGGCAGCCGAAATCCAAACCGGACTCCGAGGCCTCTGCTAGACCAGTCGCCGGTTGTCCGGTTTTCAGTGAGGCGCCTACGCAGCCCCTGACGACTGCTGATTTAGAACCCCAGGCGACATCCGATTCACAAGCGGAGATTACTAGGCCTCCACAACCTTTAGGCCCTTCCGACTCCTTACCTGAAGGAGATTCCGGTGCAGTTGAAACGCCTTCAGTTGCTGAAGGTGTCTTCAGACCGACTACACTCACTATTAAATCCTATGCAAAACTGAAAACTCCTTTAAAAACAAAGAAGACTGCACAGCAGTCTCCAGTACAAGGCCCCATGCCTAGGAAACAGATGCTTAAGATGGCTGAAGACTTAATTACCGTAATCAGGGGTTCCCATCTCCCTCCTGATAAAAGGCCAAGGCAGGAGGAGGACTATGCTTCCTCTGACCAGGTTTCAATTTCCTCAGACTCTTCTGAGGAACAGGATTATTCCTTTCCCCCTTATGAAGATTCTGATGCTGAAGAGTCTATCCCTTCTGCATCTCCCCCAGAAGACTACTCTTTTGGGGTAACCTTACATACTATGAGGGAACATTTCCACTGGGAAGGCCAGGATTACTCTGATTCTAAGAAAAGGCTCCGAGAGTTCCTTTTACTACCCCAGCACAGACCACTTGCAATTCCACCTGTGTTAGACATTATGGATGATGATTATTCAGAATCTAGCCTTAACCCAGATTCTCTACCTCCTGCACCAGCCAAACCAGACATATACTACAGAGTCCCTGACTCACACAAATTCCTGTATAAAAGCCCTGTTGCTGACCCAGAAACCATTTCCCAGGGTCCCAAAGGGGTTAAAGCCTCTACTGCTAAAAATCCTGTGCCCTCTGAAAGGGATTCTAGAGCACTAGACAGATGGGGAAAGAAAGTATATACCTCAGCTACTCTAGCTATGAGGGCCTTAAATTGTCAGTTTCACATGTTGAAATATCAACAATATCTGATGTCTCATTTAAAACAAAAAATGCTCGCACATACAGACCAGCGAGATTACAAGGAAATGCAAGATTTGTTGCATTCAGCTGAACAAGTGGGAAAACATACTTTGCAATGTGGATTTGATTCATTGGAAGCTTCTTGTAGAGCAGCAGTGACAGGGTCTGTCATACGTAGGTATGCTTGGTTAAAAGAACAAACTTTACCTGATCATGTTAAAGCAAAGTTATTGGATGCACCCTTACAGCAGGATGTTTTATTTGGTGTAAAAGCAGAAGAAGTTTTAAAGAAAATGGAGGATAAGGCAAAATCTATGCAGACGGTCAAGGATTTTTTACAGGTTCAACCTCCTCGTTTCACCAGAAATTGGCCAACCAAAAACTGGTCATTTCCAGCTTCTGCCAGACCACAGAGGGGCAGATAGACGCCCAAGAGGCAGAGGCCAGCCACAAGGCTCTTACCAGCCTCGACAATGGAGTGCCACAACACAGAAGGGAGGAGAAGACAGGTCTCAAACTACCAGAAGACAAACACAATGACTTACCCCTCAGACTACCAAGCAAAACCCTCTTGGCAGCTCCCTTGGGGGGAAAACTAGCACTTTTTGCAGACAATTGGCACATCATCACAAAAGACAAATGGGTCCTAAATATTGTATCTCAAGGATACAGATTCCACTTTCACACTTTTGTCAGACAAAATTGCAGAAGATACCTCTGATTTATTGCAGGTTCAACCCATTACCAATTCTCTGCACTGCTGTTTGGCTTATCTACTGCGCCCAGGGTCTTCACAAAATGCCTGGCACCAGTAATTGCATACTGCAGACAAAGAGGGATTCAAATATATCCATACCTGGACGACTGCCTTATTCAAGCAAAAAGCAAGGACATTATATTAAAGCATCTGGCGTTTGTCAAAAACCTACTAAGTTGCCTAGGGTACACAGTAGACGAAAAGACATCAAAACTAGTGCCCTCACAAGACATAATATTCCTGGGTGCCAGCTTAAATACAATGACCCAGATGGCTTACCTCACGCCAGACAAGCAAAGACAACTGACTCAATACTTCAAAATGATGGCAACAAAGACCCAACTCCCTGCAAGAAAAATTCTGCAGGCCTTGGGATTCATGGCATCTTGCATACTACTAATACCATTTGCAAAACTGCATATGAGGAAATTACAATGTTATCTGAAAAGCGTATGGTCTCAACACAGCTACAGCGTGGAAACAATAATTCCACTTATTCCCTGCCTTCAACAGGAGTTTTTATGGTGGGCTTAGGCATGTCACCTCAATAAGGGTCAGCCTTTCACCTTACCCTCAGCCAGGCAAACTATAACAACAGATGCATCGGATTATGCCTGGGGAGCACACATGGCAAGACAGGGTATTCAGGGCAAATGGTCTGCAAACCAAAGGCATCTACATATCAATCAAAAAGAGATGCTAGCTGTACAAAATGCCCTAACAGCTTTCAAGGATCTCCTACATCCAGGACAACTCCTAATAAAGACAGACACCACAGTGATGTGGTACATAAACAAGCAAGGGGGCACACACTCCTATCCCCTATGCAGACAAGCAATGACCTTGTGGAACACAGCACTGACCTACCAAGTTCAACTACAAGCACAATTCCTGCCAGGAAAGAAAAACACACTGGCAGATGATCTAAGCAGAAACATCACAGATTCTCACGAGTGGAAACTAGATCCACAAGTATTCGCAATGATAACTCAAAAATGGGGGAGCCCAGACATACATCTGTTTGCTTCCCCCCAAAACTACCAACTACAGAAATTTTGCACAAGGACATACCACACACTAGCTTAGAATGTGGACGCCCTCTCATTCAGTTGGAAAACATTGACAGTGTATGCCTTTCCTCCACTGCCTCTTTTAGCAAAGGTGCTGCTGAAAGCTAGATTAGAGAGGCCACAAATGATACTCATTGCTCCAGACTGGCCACGCCAACTCTGGTATCCAATACTAAGGAACATGGCTCAAGGCCCACCATGGATTTTGCCTACAATTCCTCACCTGCTCACTCAGCAAAACAATCAGATTCTACACAGCCAGCTCAAGACTTTAAATCTGGCTGCATGGCAAATTGCCTAAATAACCAGTCAACACTTCTCTCTAAAGCTGTGATGGACGTCATTCTGGAAGCTAGGATGCCCAGCACCAGGAAAGTCTATTCAGACAAATGGAAAAGATTCTGCGCCTGGAACCAGGCTAAAGGCCAAAATCCCCTTGTCCCAAATATTCCTCAGATTCTTCAATATTTAACTGAGATGTTGCACAAAGGACTTTCCTTCTCATCTATTAAGATCCACACCTCAGCTATTTCAGCTCAATACAACACGGATCCTCATATATTTTCACATCCATTACTAAGACAGTTCCTCAGGGGGGCTAAGAACATAAGACCGTCCCAGAGAGCACCAACACCAACTTGGGATCTCAACTTTGTTCTGGAAAAGCTTACACTTCCGCCCTTTGAACCAGCTTTCACTGCTGATCTACAGTTCCTATCATGAAAAACTGCCCTGCTGCTAGCAATAACTTCAGCACGAAGAGTCTCAGAACTATAGACCCTAATGGCAATGGAGCCTTTCATCATTTTTCATCAAGACAGAGTCTCTTTACGAACTAACCCTTCCTTTATGCCAAAGGTGGTATCCAGTGTGGCCCTAAACCAAACCATTCATTTGCCCACCTTTTATCCAAACCCCCAGAACAAAGGGGAAAGGCTCCTACACTCTTTGGACATTCACAGGCAATTACATTACTACTTGGATCAAACTAAGGCTTTCAGAAAATCTGACCAGCTCTTTGTATCCTATGCTGCAGGATCTCAAGGAAAAGCTATCTCAAAACAGACCATTTCAAAATGGATAGGACATTGCATCCGTTTCTGCTACACACACCTTGGGAAATCTGTGCCTGGTAACATCAGGCCCCATTCCACCAGGGCTACAGCAACATCAAAAGCCTTCCTCAGAGGGGTACCAACCAAGGATATTTTGGAGGCTGCAACTTGGAGTTCAGTGCACACCTTCACCAAGCACCATCACTTACCTCTATACTCTTAAAACCAGAGCTGGCTTTGCCACTGCAGTTCTGCAGGGCCTACTAGCCTCTCCAAACCCTATTTAGTTCCACCACCTATCCTTAGCTTTGGGATTCAACCCAAGAGTGATGACTGCAGCAGTGTGAACACTCGAACATCTACATTTATGGTAGGTACAAAACTGTACTTTTCTCATCTCTTGCTTGTCATAAATCCTAATATTTTGTAGTACTGCTTTTTCTGTTACTTTTATATTAGGATATGATGGTGGTAGTGTTTAAATAATGCTGCACCCACTGTGGAAAACTTTGTCATATGGGTAAACTGTCATAGGTTCATACTAGGCTATCTGCCCTACGGCATTTATAAGCCTAGCCAGAGTATGTTTGGCTTTCGCCACCCATTTTAAATTAATTTTGCTATGCCCTTTTTCGAGGTTAGTATACTGTGCCTCTGTCTAACAGTGACACAGAAGTGATACCCCGGGGTAAACCTACGATCTCCCATCCACTCATCAAGATTCCTCTTGAAGAGAGTCAGTGAGGGACTCTGCCTAATCTGGACTGGGATTTTATTCCAGAGTGAAGGGAGCCTCTGGGTTATGAATCTGTCCCTCCAGCATGTCCTATTTATTTCACTGCTGAGGTTCAAGTCTCTCGAGCATGTAGCTCAATGGGATTTGGATTTTTTGAGGTGCAGCATGTCTCTTAATTCCGGGTTGGACATGGCTTTATACGTCAGGCACAGGTTGCCTCTGAGCAGGCGGTATGCCACTGAGTAGAGCTGGAGTTTCTTTAACCGGGCAGCATATGGCATCTGTTTGAGCCCTTTGATCCTCTTGGTGAGGTACTTTTGGGGTCTTTCCAGTTGCTGCAGGTGTTTGGTAAGGTACATCCCAAAAGGGGCATTGTACGCGATTATGGGCCTGATGAGGGATGAGTAAAGAGGCACGATGACCTCCCCTAATCTAGATGTGAATCCCTTCATGATTAGGTGGCTATATAAAATGTTTTTCTGACCACTTTGGCCACGTGGCTGTCAAATGAGAGATTGCTATCAACTTGGGTCCCCAGGTCCCTAATTACTTCTTCTGTACTTAATGGATTACCACCTATGTGGTAATTTGTGGGCACTTTGTTTTTGCCAAAGGGGATGACTATACACTTTTTGGCATTTAGCTTGAGGCCATGGCTCTGGCACCAGTTGTCTGTTTCTATGAGGCCCTTTTGGAGGATGCTTGTGTAGGCTGGAGAGTCGATTATGGCGCCCAGTTGCAGTCATCTGCGAACTTGGTCAGCCACAGTCCTTCCATGTTGGCCTGTACCTCCGAGAAATATATACCGAACAAGAGAGGTCCCAGGACTGAGCCTTGTGGGACGCCACTTGTAACTGGTTTGGAGTCTGACATGGCTCCAGCAATTTTAACCATGTGGGTTCTGTCCTTGAGCCAGTTTGCACCCCATCTAGTGACATAAGGGTTTATATTTAAGCTGGTGAGCTTATCTATAATGCCTGAGTGGGGTATTGTATCGAAGGCTTTTGCGAGGTCCAGGTAGGCTGTGTGGACCACCTTCCCTTCGTCAATGGCCTTGGTGACTGTTTCAAAGAAGTTGACCAAGTTTAAGAGGCAGGATCTGCCCTTAACAAAGCCGAACTAGGTAGGATCCAGTGTCTGTAGGTCCCCAATATCTTTATTTATGAAGTCCATGATGATCCTTTCCATAGCTTTGCAGACCAAGCTAGTCAGGCTTATGGGGCGATAGTTTCCAGGGTCCGTTGAGGCACCACCTTTGTGGAGAAGGACCACTGTTGCTGTACGCCACTCTTTGGGTACATATCCTGTAGTAAGGCTGAGACTGAACAGTAGTTTTATGTTTGGGTTTAGCTCTTCTTGAAGTTCATGTAGGACGCAGCCCAGGACACCGTCTGGTCCCATTGATGCTGTGTTTTTTGCTTTGGTGAGGGCTCTTACCTGAGCATCTGAGATGTCAGGGGGGCAGCACTCTGCTGGGATAGATATTTGCCCTTTTGGTGGGGAGGGGAGTTTGCGCTGAACCTGTCAGCTAGGATGTTGGCAATGTCTGTGGGTTCGGTGTATTTTTTGTCATTTTGGACTAATTCTGAGCATATCTGGGAATTCCCACCCAGGTTCCTAACATAACTAAAGAAAGCCTTGTGATTATCCTTAGTGTCCTGTGCAATTTTTCTCTCGAAGCTGGCCTTAGACGATTTTATGAGTGCCCTTAGTTTTTTGCTATTACTGATCAGAGATGCTTTCCCTTTTTGGGATTTTGCTCTATCATGTAGTAGCTTCCTCCTTCTATTGTATAGTTTGTTTATGGCTGGGGTCCACCAGACAGGACGTCTGCCTTTGGAGGATTGGGTCTTGGTTTTATTTGGGATTGCATGATCCATGCATTCCTGAAGGTGTTCATAGAATGCATTTATAAAGGATTCTGCGGTCTGGGCCGTATTTTCCACAGGCCCGGGGGCTTTGAAGGATTCCACCTCGGTTTTGAGGAGTGTGAAATTTGCTTTAGAGAAGTTTTTCACTGTGGTTTTCTGGGCAGGGGGTGGGGTCGGGATGTGAATATCCAGTGAGATCAGTTTATGGTCTGATCTTACCAGTGAGGGATACACTTCTGGTCTGGAGCGTAGAGTCCCCATGTTGGTGATGATCAGGTCCAGAATGTTTTCCCCTCTTGTGGGAGTGGTAACAAGTTGTTCCATAGCATTTGAGTTTATGAATTCTAGGAACCTTTGGGCTAGGGTGTTGGAGCTATAGTAATGCTCCCAGTCTATGTTTGGGTAGTTGAAGTCGCCCAATATACTAGTGTTTGGAGAGACCTTCATATTTTCCAGTGTTCTCAGGAAGGGTGAGTGGGGGTTCCTGGGTTTGGGAGGGTGGTCTGTAGCAGGCTATAAACTGGAAGGCAGTTTTACCCACTGTTAGTTGCACATGGATAGTCTCTGATGCTTCGTGCTTTGCCACCAACCTGGAGGTGTGGGTATCTTTGATGAATATCGATACTCCGCCTCCTTTTGTGGTTCAGTCCAAGTTTTGGGGCCGAAAAGGATGGTATGAGGTATAACCTGGTAGTGCTGGGGTGCTCTCGGGAGCCCTGAACCAGGTTTCTGTTACTGCACAGATATCGATGTTCTCCATGCTAAGGAGAGTTTCGAGTGCATCTTGAGGTTTAGACTTCTGGCGTTGAGTAGCATTACTCTTAGTTTCTTATCCCTTGTAATACCTATGGAGGTGGGTTTGTCTTTTGAGCCCTGCCTAAAAAAGGCAGTATGGGGGTAGCAAGAGCCTTTGCCAATATCCGAAAGCCCAGGGGTGACAGGTGCAAGCCGTCCCTAGCGAAGCATCGTGACTTGTCGAGCATATCATCCCAGGCTGACAGACATTGGATCCCCTTTGAATGACACCAATACTTAAGCCAATTGTTGAAATTGATCATCTTGTCTTCATATTGTGGCATCATTCTTGGTGAGAGTAAGATGCTACTCAAGGTCAGGGTCATACCGGCCTGGGCTACATGCTCAGAGAGCTCCTGTATGTCTCTTTTCATGTAGTCCAGGGAGGTACGTTTCAGGTCATTCACACCAGCATGGACAATGACTGAGTCATATTTGTACTTGCCTTGGAGTGATCTGAGTGCTTGTGTTATGTGGCGGATCCTAGCGCCCAACAGGCTGATCACCGTGACCTTCTCCTTGTTCAGCCTGGTGAGCGGGACGTCAGTGTGCCTGATGATAGAGTCATCTATTACAAGTGTATCAGGTGTGTTGTTTAGCCTTAAGGGCTGTGACTGTTCGGCACGCTGGCTTTGTGAGATATGTGTTGCACGTGTTTTGTTTTGGGGTAGCGGTTGCTTGGGTGTCTGCTTTGGAGGTCTCTGCTGCTTAGGCAGATCTTTATTTAGAGCCTGGACTGTGTGATTATGTGTTTGGTTTGCTGTCGTGGTAGGTCTATGTGAGACTGGAATTGTAGTGAGTGTGGTTTCCTTCTCCTCCTGACTGGTTATGCCAGTACTGAGTTGAGAGAGCTTAGCCTCCAGTTTGGCTATATGGTTGCATCTCTCACATGTGTTGGAATTTCTTGGGAGGAGGAGAGGATTGTCTATGTACATGAGGCAGTTGTAACATTGCCTCAAGATTCCCATATTCACCAGCTGGACCGGAGAGGAGATTGACAACTGAACTTTGGACATGCTAGAATAATATTGGGAATTCCTTTATAATTGAAAACAAGGGCCAGTGGGGAGTGAGGGTGTAGTGCTTTTAATTTTTAGTGCTGACTTATATAATTGCTTTAGTGAGCAAGTGCCAGGTAACTTAAGTGCAATGTGTTACAGGTAACTTAAATGCAAAAACGACAAACAGCAACTTTCTTTCAAGTGAAACAAGGAAATAAGTACAGTAAGCAATGCAGATATCACTAGGGATCCACAGAAGCACTGAGAAGCCGCGTTTAGGTGGAATTAGCGTTCCAGGGAAATAACAAGCAAACAAACAACAAGCATACAAACAAAGCTAGATTCAGCAGGCCTGGATCTAGTCTATGCTACAGCAAACAAGGTGTACCAATTTCAGTAAGAAACAGTTCAAATATGGAGGCACTATAAAACTTTAACCAGAAATTCCCAGCTCAGAAGGGCAGGGTCCAGCCTCTCCTCCCACAAGAGTGCAGACCACGAACCTTCTTAATGTAAAATAACTGGCCTGAAGCCCAAGTGCTTAAACCAGAACTAATACACTTTAAGAATAACAGACACTGAGCTCTCAATCAGCAGTTCCCAACTTAGAAGGATGAAAGCTACCTGTCCTGCCACCACAGTGCATGCCACAAACCTTCCTAATGTAAAACAACTGGTCTGAAGCCCAAGTGCTTAATCCAAGCATAGTGTCCAATCATAGTGTCGTCGTCTTCTTCTTTCCGCTGCTCCCGTTAGGGGTTGCCACAGCAGATCAACTGTTTCCATTTCTTCCTGTCCTCTGCATCTTGCTCTGTCACACCAACCACCTGCATGTCCTCTCTCACCACATCCATAAACTTTATCTTAGGCCTTCCTATTTTCCTGTTACCTGGCTGCTTCAACCTTAGCATCTTTTTCTCAATATACTCTGCATCCCTCCTCAGCACATGTCCAAACCAATGTAATCTTGCCTCTCTGGCTTTCTCTCCAAACCTTCCAACCTGGGCTGACCCTCTAATATACTTATTCCTAATCCTGTCCATCTTCGTCACACCCAATGCAAATCTTAACATCTTCAACTCTGCCACGTCAAGCTCTGAGTCTTGCCTTTTTGTCAATGCCACTGTCTCCAACCCATATAACATAGCTGGTATCACTACCCTTTTGTAGACCTTCCCTTTCACTCTTACTGGTACTCGTCTGTCACAAATCACTCCTGACACTCTTCTCCACCCACTCCATCCTGCTTGTACTCTCTTCTTCACCTCTTCCACACTCACCATTATTCTGAAATGTTGATTCCAAGTACTTAAACTCATTCACCTTCGCCACCTCTACTCCCTGCATCCTCACCGTTCCTCTATCCTCCCTCTCATTCACACACATATATTCTGTCCTAGTCCTGCTGACCTTCATTCTTCTTCTCTCTAGAGCATATCTCCACCTCTCCAGGGTCTCCTCCACCTGTTCCCTACTCTCACTACAGATCACAATGTCATCTGCAAACATCATAGTCCACGGGGACTGCTGTCTGATCTCGTCTGTCAACCTGTCCATCACCATTGCAAATAAGAAAGGGATCAGAGCTGATCCTTGATGTAATCCCACCTCCACCTTAAACACATCCGTCACTCCCACCGCAGACCTTACCGCTGTCACACTACCCTCGTACATATCCTGTACCACTCTTACATACTTCTCTGGCACTCCTGACTTCCTCATACAGTACCATAACTCCTCTCTAGGCACTCTGTCATATGCTTTCTCTAAATCCACAAAGACACAATGCAACTCCTTCTGACCTTCTCTGTACTTCTCCATCAACACTCTCAGAGCAAACATCTCATCTGTAGTGCTCTTTCCTGGCATGAAACCGTACTGCTGATCACTAATCATCACCTCTCTTCTTAACCTAGCTTCCACTACTCTTTCCCATAACTTCATGCTGTGACTGATCATTTTAATCCCTCTGTAGTTACTACAGCTCTGCACATCACCCTTATTCTTAAAAATCGGTACCATAACACTTTTTCTCCATTCCTCAGGCATCCTCTCACTTTCCAAGATTTCATTAAACAATCTAGTTAAAAACTCCACTGCCATTTCACCTAAACACCTCCATGCTTCCACATGTATGTCAGCTGGACCAAACAGCCTTTCTGTTCTTCATCCTCTTCATAGCTATCCTTACTTCCTCCTTGCTAATCCACTGCACTTCATGATTCACTATCCGCACATCATCCAACCTTCTCTCCCTCTCATTCTCTTCATTCATCAGCCCCTCAAAGTGCTCTTTCCATCTACTCAACACACTCTCCTCGCTTGTGAGTACATTTCCCTCATTATCCTTTATCACCCTTACCTGCTGCACATCTTTACTAGCTCGGTCCCTCTGTCTAGCCAATCGGTACAGGTCCTTTTCTCCCTCCTTAGTGTCCAATCTTTTATACAACTCTTCATACGCCTTGACCTTAGCCTTCGCCACCTCTCTCTTTGCCATTCACCTCATCTCCTTATACTCCTGTCTACTTTCTTCATCTCTCTGACATTCCCACTTCTTCTTCACCAACCTCTTTCTCTGTATACTCTCCTGTACTTCTTCATTCCACCACCAGGTCTCCTTGTCCTCCTTCCTCTTTCCAGATGTCACATCAAGCACCTTTCTAGCCATCTCTCTTACTAGCTCTGCTGTAGTTACCCAGCTATTCAGTAACTCTTCACTGCCACCCAGTGCCTGTCTTAACTCTTCCCTGAACATCACCTCACAATTACCTTTTTCAATTTCCACCATTTGATCCTTGGTGCTGCCCTCACACTCATCCTCCTCCTCTTGATCACCAATGTCATCCTACAAACCACCATCTTATGCTGCCTAACTACACTTTCCCCTGCCACCACTTTACAGTCTCCAATCTCCTTCAGACTGGCCCTTCTAGATAAGATATAATCCACCTGTGTGCATCTTCCTCCACTCTTGTATGTCACCCTATGCTCCTCCCTCTTGTTAAAATACGTATTCATGACAGCCATGTCCATCCTTTTCGCAGTATGGGTATCATATGGGTAAACTGTATTCAGTTCAATTTCATTAATTAACCTTGGGTAATGTATTTTAGAAAATATATCCTATTCAAAAATATAAAAAAATTTCTGAATATCGGACACATGATTCGAAGTCCTTGGGCCATCTTGACAAATCCCATGCATTTGGTCTGCATCAAGACTGTGTACTTCCCAGCAGGGTTCCTTAACATCATATAAATGGTATCTTCTTGCCAGAAACATAGTTAACATCCTCACAACTTCTTTCCTACAGCCATGCCATTTAGAATATAACCTTTTAGCCCTACAGAACTATTAAAAAGGGAGTGACTTTGAAGTATGTAAAAGATGAAAACTAGTCCCACGTTAAATTAAATTGTACTATTAGGCTTCCTGTACAACTTAGTACAATTCCTGTTGTAGCCGCCGTATAATAATACATCCAGGAAGTTAATGCAAGCAGCATTTACAGAATAAGTAAATTGTGTTCAAAATCTGTGTAGTCAAAAAAATTCCTTAAACACACCAATGCTATGAGTGCCACTCTTAAAAATAATAACATATCAATAAACTGATAATAATGAACAACATAGTCCTAAAAACTATGATTATAAACATATTGCAACTCTGTTTATATATATATGTATATATATATATATATATATATATATATATATATATATATATATATATATATATATATATATATATATATATATATATTAACCCATCAGTAAGGTAGACTAGAGTGGGAGAAAGGGGGCGCGCCCATGGTTGTACCCTTCACATGTTTAAACAAGTGATTATGAAGACTAAAACAATATATACATATCATTCAAACACAATTCTGTCAACTGCAGTATAACATGGGTTCTAGGAGTATCACCCAAAGAGTAAAGAATATCTTCCAAGACATCAGAATGAGGTATATTAGTGTGCAAACTAACACTATCAGTAGTCACAAAAACATATCATTTGTCCACGGAAATGGAGTCAAATATCAGTATTTTGGAGTCCCATATGTACAATATAAAATTATATACATAGAGAAACGTATGAATTAACTTACCAACTTGTTCCAAAAATCCCCCCACCGCCACTAATAAAGGGCTTACCAGGAGGACTGGGAGCTGTCCTTGTGTGCAATAGGTAAGCAATGGTGCTCTTCGTTTTTAGTACAGTAAAGTTGTTAACACCTTTCTGATTAAAGTGTCCCAAAGCAGTAAATATGTTAGTAAAACATTTAAACTCACATAATCATCACCACTGACCATCAAATGTATAGACTTGTCAAATAATATTTATTACATATTCTAAAATATTGCTCATTAGTCATTAAAAGTATATTAATGCCTGTATCAGTAGGCTTAACCATTACAGACTTAGTTGTTCTTTTTGTGTTACATTATAAGCATCTTTGCTATAATGAAAATCATTAACAAGGAACTTAATTTCTGTTTCACCATATTCTAAGAATGTATTACTTTATTTTAAATGTATAAAATCACTTGGAAGCTTATAAAACACAGTTATTAAAATTGGCATCATCCAGATTCACTTCATTCCAGGTATAACACTCTTTTTCAAAAAGAAATGTTTTCTGGCTTGCCCCAGAGTTCTGTAACAAAAAATGTCCCTCAAATGCTGTTTCTTAACAAACTTGTATAAGTCTATAAGAACAGTATGAAAGCCTTGGAGTATTACTGGGTACAAAGTTTGAATCATATTTCAAAACTGAAAAAAATCAACCATTAAAATTCTTGCTAGTATAATTAAAATAACTAGATCAAAATTATTTTGTTGAAAGATATTTGTCTTCCCATTTTCGTAGTCCAGCTGAACATCAGAAGGATACTGACAATGAACAATTTCAGTACCTGTTTAATAACATTTTCTTTTTTGTTGGTCACTTTCCCTCCAACAAAAAGTTCTTTTTCTTCCACTTCAAAAAGACATGTAAATTCCATTCTGATTTAAAGGAACAATTTGCTTCTCTAAATCTTATTTTATTTGAATTTCTAGTCGAATTTAGTACAGAAATGACATTTTCAGAAGTAATATTCACTGCTGAAGATGCTGAAGTTGAGCCATTAGTCTCAGAAGCATCTGAATGTTGATGATGACGTCCCCTGACGTCATTTCCACTGCAGTGCAGTCTAAGCAGAGTATTCATTCAGATCCCTTTGCAACTTATTTTTCTTCTGTTTTATAAATTCAGTATTGATATCACCAATTTTTTTTAACCAAGTATGCATTTATCCAATGTTATACAACTCAGTGTATGTTTCATTTATAGCTTTAGCAATCTGTTGTTGCCTTAACTCACTACAGTCAAGTGACCCCTCCAGGAATTACTGCATTTACAACCTACGGATGCTTTTAGGTGGCACATATTTTGTTCATAATGCCATTGTTAATTCTAAAACCATGCTGCATACAAGGCATTAGAAGATTTTATCTTAAAGTTACACATTGGCAAATACAACTGCATTGAGATTTGACCTTTGCCTACTGCAGATAAAAAGATATTAAATATTATTTGTATACTGTTCGTTTGTATTGTAAGAATTATATTTCTGTATGTATCTCAACACTCAAGTGGTAGAACTGCTTAGCATTATATGAAAGCTCATAGCTCTGTGTGGAAAATGCTGGTTGTGGTATGTATATTGCTTGAATGGTTACAGAGATATCATAAGCTGTTTATACAAAATTACATAATTTATATTTACTGTGGCTATTGCAGCTTATCAAATCCATTTTAAGACCAATAACCAAATGTGTGCAATCACTGTAGAGGATATGCTGAGCTAAATAGTTTGCAATTTACCATTTTGTAGTAACACGTATGGTTCTAGAGATTTGAACATTTGTGTGAACTGTAAGGCAAAACTTCTTTTTTAAAAAGGTTTAGGCCACACCCACTGGAAGCTTGAGTACACACTCAGATCATCTCCATTGGAGGAAATGAGTTAAAATATGTCTTCAAATTCTTATTAGCACCCATTCGATAGCATGTTTATGTGCAGCATCGACCCAACGATATTTATAACCTTTGTCATGAGCATCATTGTCATCAAAGTGAAAATAGGTGTTTTAAATGCCCTCAGTCCTTTTGGTGTAATGTTCAGATGTTCATCGTGTTACACTGCTGCAGTCATTACACTTGGGTTATCCTGCCGTCAGGCAGTTTCCCAGCCGGCCTGAGTTCCAAAGTCTTGGTCTGGCGTCGGTTGCTGTCGCCTCCTCCATGACGTCAGTGCGACAGGGGTATAGAAGTTGCAGCCGACGCCATTTTCTTCAGTCTTTCTTGCCGCGCGGTGCCCGAAGCAAAAGCAGTTCGCAAGTGCCAGTCGTCCGTCTCCTGAGATTTTCATTCCGAATTCAGAACCAAAGTCTTCTACAAAGCTAAGTACCCCGTTGGGGAAACTTTTTCTTGCCTCAGACCGATGTCAGTAAAAGTTAATAACTGTATTTCTTGTGGGAAGCAAATACCTCATAAGGATTTCCATTCCTATTGTATCCCATGCCTAGGCCCAGACCACGACGTCACTGGTTGTCGGTTTTGTGCTAAGTTTAACAAGCGCACTATTAAATGTCGGTTTGATTTTACCCGACATTATTTTGGTAGAAAATTCAATTATACCATGCCGTCGGAACTTCCGACGACCGGAATACACAAAAAGCGCAAAGACAAGGGTAGGCATCCAAGGCCCAAAACTGACGACGAAGCCTCTTCTAGGCCAGTCGCCAGTTCTCCGGTTTTCAGTGAGGTGCCTTCGCAGCCCCTGACGACCGCTTCTGTAAAATCACAGGCCGCCTCTGACTCCCACATGGAAATGGCTGGGCCTTTGAATGCACAAGTTATTCAGCCTAACGAGACTAACCTTTCAGAGGGATCCGGAGTAGCTGAGCAACCCACAGCTTCAGAGGGTGTCTTCAGACCTACTCAGTTAAGCATTAAACCCTCAGCTAAGTCTAAGCCTCCTTTAAAATCAAAGAAACAAATACAGCATTCTCCAGGGCAGGCCTCCATGCCTAAGAAACAAATGCTCAAAATGGCCGAAGACCTAATCACTCTGATCAGGGGGTCCCATCCCCCTCCTGATAAAAGGCCTAGACAGGATGCAGACTATGACTCATCCGACCAGGTGTCCATCTCTTCTGATTCATCCTCAGACCTAGGATACTCTTTACCCCCTTATGGGGATTCTGATGCTGAGGAATCAATTCCATCAGCCTCACCGCCTGAAGACTACTCCTTTGGGGAAACCCTACATACCATGAGGGAGCATTTCCACTGGGAAGGCCAGGATTACTCAGAATCCAAGAAAAGGCTCAGAGACTTCCTTTTATTACCTCAACACAGACCCCTTGCTATTCCGCCAGTGTTAGATATTGTGGATGATGTGTATACTGAATCCAGCTTAAATCCTGATTCCTTACCGCCAGCCCCTGTTAAACCTGACAGATACTGCAGAGTCCCTGACTCACATAAATTTCTGTACAAAAGCCCTGTAGCTGACCCTGAAACTATTTCTCACGGACCCAAAGGAGTTAAGGCCTCATCAGCCAAGAATCCAGTTCCCTCTGACAGAGATTCCAAAGCATTAGGCAGATGGGGAAAGAAAGTATATATGTCTGCAACTTTAGCAATGAGAGCCTTAAATTGCCAGTTTCACATGCTAAAATATCAGCATTTTTTACTGTCTCAGTTAAAACAAAAAATGCTTCCAGAATCAGATCCTCCTAATTTTAAAGAAATGCAGGATTTATTGCATGCAGCTGAACAAGTGGGAAAGCATACTTTGCAATGTGGTTTTGATTCTCTAGAGGCCTCCTGCAGAGCAGCAGTTACAGGCTCTGTCATTAGAAGACCTGCTTGGTTAAAAGAACATACGTTACCTGATCATGTTAAAGCAAAATTATTGGATGCACCTTTGCAGCAGGATGTGTTATTTGGAGTTAAGGCAGAAGAGGTATTAAAGAAGATGGAGGATAAGGCAAAATCTATGCAAACGGTGAAGGATTTCTTACAGGTTCAGCCTCCTAGATTTAGCAGAAACTGGCCAACTAAGAAATGGTCCTTTCCAATTACAGACAGACCTCAAAGGGGAAGATACAGATGTCCAAGAGGTAGAGGTCAAACACAAGGTCCTTACAGACCCCAACAATGGGTTGTATCAGGCCAGAAAAAAGTGGAAGACAGGCCCCAACCATTTAAAAAGCAGCCCCAATGACTTCCCACTACAGCTGCCAAGCAAATCCCTCTTGGCAGCCCCCTTGGGAGGAAAACTGGTACTCTTCTACCACAATTGGCAAATGATCACCAAAGACAAATGGGTTCTCAACATTGTATTTCAAGGTTACAGGTTCCACTTTCACACTCTGCCAAGGTTAAAAGGAATGCCAAATCTGCCACCAAATCAATGGGTAGAGGCTCAAAAACAAATTGCAGCATTCATGGATATGAGAGCTATTCAAAAGGTACCATCACAGGAGCAAGGACAAGGATTTTACTCAAGACTCTTTCTGGTACCCAGAAAGGACAAAGCCTGGAGGCCCATTCTGGATCTTTCATCTCTAAACACTTACCTGGATGTTCCGAAATTCAAAATGTTGACACTACAGCAGCTTGTTCCCATGCTGGGCAAGAAAGCTTGGCTCGTGACTTTGGACCTCAAGGAGGCATACCTGCATGTCCCTGTCAGACAAAACTGCAGAAGATACCTCAGATTCATAGCTGGTTCGATGCACTACCAATTCTCTGCACTGCCCTTTGGCTTATCTACTGCACCCAGGGTCTTCACAAAGTGCCTGGCACCAGTAATTGCATTTTGCAGACCGAAAGGAATTAAAATTTATCCGTACCTGGCCGACTGCCTGATTCCAGCAGAGAGCAAGGACATTCTTCTAAAGCATCTGGCGTTTGTAAAAAAAGTTAAGTTGCCTGGGGTACACAGTAAACGAAAAGAAATCAAAACTAGTGCCCTCATAAGAGATTATATTCCTGGGTGCCAGCTTGAACACAACGGCACAGATGGCTTATCTCACGCCAGACAAGCAAGGACAACTGACTCAATACTTTCAATTGATGGCAACAAAGACCCAACCCCCAACATGGGGGTGCAGGGGGGCTTGTCCCCTGCATAGACGGGAGTACTGTTTTATTTTTTTAGTTTTTTGATGTGTGTTTTTTTTTTTTTTTGCGAAAGTGCATTTTTGATAAAATGCACTTTCGCGATAGTGAGTTTGATCATGTACGTTTCAACATACTTTCGATGGATCAACATAGATCCATATATATATATATATATATATATATATATATATATATATATATATATACACACACACACACACACACACACACACGCACACACACACACACACATATATATATATATATGGATATAGATAGATATACACATATATAATCAATTTCTTACTAAACAGTTCACCACCAGAAAAAAATGAGGTGAAAATTATCCCTAGAAGATAGTTCAACATTATCTATTCCCGTCAGATAGATCAGCATTACCTGCCTCTGTCAAATAGCTCAACATCCAAGTCCTGATCAGATCTATTTCCTTATTTCGGCAAAATTCCCTTAACCATTTATTATATAACAATGGTTTTGAATATTGATAATTGCTGAAACATGGAAAGGGTAATAGCTCAGTTTAAACAGAGATGCATTTTATGGGTGTTAACATGTCAGCTATGTTGTCATCTTGTCGATACACGTGATCTACAAGTCAGTCACACCAGTTTGAAGCATGGTAATGTAAACTGACCCTTTATGCTTTAGCATTTTCCTCAGTGCTACATAAATGGCACTTATTCTTGAACCACTGAGGCTAGAGACTAACATTTTCCCTACTGAATTTGTTTAACTGTTTTCTTAATTGTGAAATCACTAGTCACAAGAACCCTACCACCTCTGGTTTGGGGAGATGGGTATGTGTCCCAGAGGCTGCCGCATCTGTGTGGTGGGCTCCCTATCTGTGTGAGGCAGAGTTCCACCCTGACCCAGTTCGGATGCAGCATGGACAATTGGATGAGAAACCGGAAATTCATCCCTGGTTTGGCACCTATGTCTCTAATGGACACATGCAATCTGTAAATGGTTCATCTCCCTTGCCCCTGCTTATATACTTATCAAGGGTATAAAAACTTGTCAGAGATTTGGGATGTATGGCTAGGCTTAAAAAGGACTTTGTGATCGTTTGCCTAGTAAAAACCTATGAACCTATGAAGATGAAATTAGCTCACTTATGTTAAGATCCAGACTTGGTAATACAAAACTACTTAAGTTCATTTTTCTTTTTTTTTTTTTTATCGTAAGTTGTTTTGCAACCATTTCTGGACATACTGCTATGATTCCTAGATATTTTTATCATTTCTAGTTACTTCAGCATGTGTTGTATTAGTTCCTGTACCCATTGGAGCAATATAATGTCTGGACTGCAGAAGAATTGCTGATACTACACTGAATGACACCATCCGTACAGCAAACATGTTAACTTTGCCTTGATTGTTTTATAGCACCCTGAATGCACAAAGTACAATAGTAGTCCACATTCTCAGTTACAAAGGAGTCACAATGAATGCTAATATCTTTTAACAGTGGGAGCAATTACTTTTCTTAGTTCTGAAAGCTGTGATTCCAAATCCTCTCAGACAATACATTTACAGTTTGTAATTTCAAAATTAATAAAACCCCCTGCAAAGCATAATCATAATATACTTACAGCACTGAATTGTAGCACCAACTTCTGTTAATTAGTGAACTACTCCTTTTAACATACAGTTAAAATAATCTGGAGAAACATTTTGGGCCTCCTTCTATCTTTATTTGTAAAAAACACTGTGGGCAAAAGCCTCAAAGTACTACATTTTAAATTAGCTACCCTCACTTCTTTGCTTTGTTTCTTCATATTAAACAATTCTTTGTAGCCAAAACCTTTTCATTTACAAATGTGGGTTTGTCTTAAGTTTTGTTACTTATTACTTCATTACTTGTCAAAATTCTCCAGTTGTTTTCCACAAATTTCAAACACTTGAGGTATCTATCATGTATGGTGAAATGTTTCCCCTACTAGAAGATAAGGGTCTCTACCAAGTTACAAGGCATTATGATTTCCGCGGATGTTAAGCATACTAACTCTAGAGTCACATGACCTTGCAGAAAAAGGAAAAAAAAAAAAAAAACAGTAGGATGGAATTTGTGATTAATTCATAAATAATTAACATTAAAAGGAAATGTCCGAGTTTTGTCAAGGTTCAAATTGTAGTTCTTGGCCGTGGTTAAACTTGCATTCACTTGGAAATTCAAAGTCAAAGTAAATTTTATTGTCAGTCAGATATACACAGCAGTGTAAGATGAACAAAATTACTTTGCTTTGGTCCCCGTGCAAGACATAACAATGAACGCACAGTTTGACCAAAAGACTAATGTACATACAGTAATAATTAAAATATTAAAACACAATAAATTACCACAATTGGACAGGAAGACATTAGACAGTATCATACTAGTACGTATTGCAAAGACTGTTATTTCACATTTTGATTGCTTAGATTTTGCACTTCATCAGTTGTAGTATGATATATTCTGATGTTCATATTGCACATGTATGGAGTGGTAACTCACTCCTGACTATTGTGCATTCAGCAAGTAATACGGTAAGAAATCAGGCTATAACTGTACCTGTTATTGAAGCAATTTGCCAGAATGATTACTATAGATGATATTTCGTAGCAAGTGGCATATTAATCTAATTATTCACTGTCAAGCTTGGCATTCAAGTTCAGCAGCCTTATGGATAGAGCGAAGAATCTCCTGTTCAGTCTAGATGTTTTGCAGTGTAAGCTGCAATACTGCCTGCCTGAGGAAAGGTAGAAGTACATGTTGAGTGGGATCACTGATTATGTTCCTAGCCCTTCCCACACACCGAGTCTCGTGCAGATCATAAGGTAGCATACTCAGTTAAGTTTTCTGCAAAGACTGCAATTCAAACACAAATATTAACACAAGAGAGTGTTTAATTCATTTCTTTAACATTAATGTCAAAAAAGTTTCAACATCTAAACTAAAGAGGTATGATGACTCTAGATGATTGCCACTGGTGAAGTGACACCCCGAACCCATGTGCAAAAATGGGAAAAAGGGGTTGTGGATGGGTGGATGAAAGGAGAAAGCCTTGTCTGGTTCCCCACCTTAATTGGGTGGTAACTGTGGACAATGTACTGATTATATATATATATATGGGTCTACTTCACATGGTCGACAAGCCATTTGATCAACTTTCATTTGGTCGACAGGCAGATTTGCCCCCCTCCCCAATGTTGTGCGACCCTGGAGTTGATATATTTAGTTAGGGGGGGGTGTGGGGGGCACAGCCCCCCACATAACATGCTTGTCGACCAAATGAATTGTCGACCAAATGAAAGTCTATCAAATGGCTTGTCGACCATGTGAAGTAGACCCATATATATATATATATATATATATATATATATATATATATATGTATATATATATGTATATATAGGGTCTATATGACAGTATTGAATGGACTAAATAGTGAATGCTATTTAGTCAATCCGATACTGTCGAAATGGCAAAATAGCAAAGTCACGGAACATTGAATTTTTTCCCAGGGAAAAAATTTGGTGGGCCATCTTCGGCACTTTGCCATTTCCACCACTATGGTGCGATCTCGGAGTTGGTATATTTAAGTGGGGGGGGGGGGTGTGGGGGACACAATTTGTGTTCAAGTTTTTTTTTTTTTTTTTTTTTTTACGGAGCAGCGGTTTTTTTCCCTGGGAAAAAATTTGCTGTTGTTTGTTCGATATTTTGTTGTTTAGATATTATTGGTACGATGAAATAGCATTCGCTATTTTCATCGTACGATAATATAATATAGACGTTCTATATACATATATATATATATATATATATATATATATATATATATATATACACACACATATATATATATATATATATATATATATATATATATACACAGTTAAGGAGTTGGTATACAGAATTTTAATCCTATAATAAAATAGTCTAGTAGATAAGGTTTTTTTCCAAATACTTAAAAAAGTAAAGAAATTATTCACCTAGTTTAAGCATTTGAAGCATCAGCTGGAAGAACAAAAAAGGTTAAGAGATCAGCTAACATCTTTAAATGCTGCAGAATTAAATACTGGTCCAGTGTCTGAATGCGCTTTAAGGAACTGGACTGGAAGGAAGGCATAGTGGAAAGAAATTGTTTGCTTGGATCTATTAACCAAAATGTAATTATATAACCTGGCTGTTACTTTTTGGGGGGGTAACATTGTAAGAGAGGTATGCCAGGTAAGGCTCTTTAGAAACAAGTCTCAAACTGGAGTCAAGACAGACTGAAAAGATTATATTTGTCATATGCTTGGAAATGCTTGGGAGCCCACAAGATGAGCTGTTTACTTTGCAGGAGTTAGAAGTTTGATCTGCTCTTCATTACAACTGGTTTTAAAACTGGCTGGAAAGATGGTTAGATGGTTGGATGGATGGATAGATAGAAAAATGAATGCATTGATGGATGGAGGGACTTTGTATTGCTGTGCTTGTTTGTATTATACTAAGTTTTCTTTAACTTCTCTATAAACTGGCTAAACTTTCTGTTATTAAATTGTTATATAACTTGTATCTATTCTTAACCAATGTTTTCATATCATGTCCTATTTGGTATAATTATTTAAACTGTATTTGTTTTGTATTATTTTTAAAGACTGTAAAATTATTATTCCTAAAATGTTTTGTAATACTTTGGAGTTTTTCTCCCCAGGCCTCCTCTGAAAGTAGGCTCATATCCAGTCAGACTTTCTAAGTAATCAGATGTCAATAAATCAATGTTGAATAATTGTAGTGAGATTGTTCAAAACAAAGTGTCGAACAAACGCATCAATGGGTCACATTTGCAATTTACAAAACTAAAACAGAAAACTTTTACTTGGGGCGGGGGTTACCTTAACATCCCGGAAATTAAACATACTAACTCCAGAGTCGCATGACCTTGCAGAAAAGGAAAAAAAAAAGTATTATGCAGCAGTCAAGCTGCTAAGGTTCGACCAACTACACCACAAATGAAAATCACTAACATTTCAGCATGAGATTGAAATGCATGCAGTGACAACTCATACATATCTATCCGTCTGTCCATATATATATATATATATATATATATATATATATATATATATATATATACACACACACACACACACACATATACACATATATATATATATTTTCATGATTTCCTAGATCATGATTTCTAAATGTACCATATTTAGACCAGTCTGAAACCATAAATGTTCTGGTTTAACTTCGGCAGGTCTGGAATTCACCATTATCCTCTTGGAATCCTAATACTGAGCCATTTAGAACTCTTCATTTTGCAAACTGTTCATGTTTAGCTTGTCTATTAATATGTATGTTTGTGCTTATTACTGTTTCTTTTCAGTCTTCTGTTTTGGATTTCACAAAGATTCTCCAAAGAAACTCACAACCACTTTGCATTCTTAATTTATCTTCTCCAAACTGTAATGCTGAAAAACTGACAGAATATTAAGAGAATTAAGCCCAAATTTTCCTTAGTGTTTGCATATTCTATAGCTTGGGGAGAGACATGGGGGTTGGGTAGGGCCAGGGTGTAAAAAATGAGACTCCCCTGCTACAGCTTGGATTGCAGTGGTGAAAATGATGAGACAGTAGAATATTTTAAAGAAACAGAGGTGTTGAGGTTTAACAAGAGCAAGCCCTACTTAAGACTCATAAGGACTTTAGCTGAAGATAGAGGGTATATAATTGTAATGATTAACAAGCATCTAGAGGTTTGGTATGCTTACCTCTTGTGACGAAAGGAGATACTGCCAGCACAGCTAGCTGAAATTTTGTAAATAATTATATGTCATTGGTGAATATTATTGTGATTTATATTAGATGCTTGTATTATAATTGTATTAGAACTGTATGTCATGTGTATGTCAAACTGCTCTGTACATATGTTTGTGTTGAAAAGGTATATTGTAAAGTGCTTGTGCTTAAAATGCATCCACAATGTGCCCTGCTGGAAGATAACAAAAATGTACATGTTCTATTGTGACTGTTTAAATGTATATGTCAGCAAACTATACTGGAGGGTTAACTTCAGCATAGCAAACTAAAAAAAATAGCTGAAATGAAATTAATTTATAAGATGCAATAGAGGCTACCTCTCAAGTTTTCAGTGCATCTAGAGACACAAAGTCTGTACTAGGAAGCTTTCTGTATTGTCATTCGAGTGAACTAATTGCTACTTTTGAAGCATGAAGGAATGCAGTTGTTTTATGACTTCCAGCAGCTGACAAAGATCTGAGGTAAGTGCTAAATGCTGCCAGCTTCTAGCAATGAGGGTTTGGTCTGAAGTCAGATGATAAGAAGTGATGTCATCCTGCAAGCTATCGCAGCAGTAATATTTGAGATGTTAATTTGTGAAGTATCTTGGTGAGACTGAGTATTCTGCATTCTGTGTTGGACCTGACAACAACAATACCAACCATTCACCAAGTCTGCCTTGCTGTGTTAGTAAGTTCTTAGTTTATAATATAATTCTCTTAGATTTAGTCAGGAATATAGTGAAGCTTAGTTTAGATATTTTTCTTCATTTATTTTAGTGTCTTGCAATGTTGTTTTAAATATTTACTGTGGTTTCTACCTCTGATATCACTGTGAATATATATTTAGTAGTTTCTTGTTCTTTTATTAATTATTATTGAATGTATTTAAACCTTTTGTTGTAGCTATACTGTGTACAGATATTTACTTTTTGAGAGTGCCTGCTTATTTATTTGGTGACACTGTGTGGGCCACTCTTCATAGCTTTGCTCGTCTTCAAATTACCATTTGTCTTAGTAGTAATATTACACAGTAAGATTGGACACCCTTTGTTAAGGGCCCTAAAGTAGCTGATAAGGAGTGACTGGTGGCAGTGATAACTACCTTATGGTCTGGGCAGAAAGGGGCATAGCTAGTAAACCTGTGCCAGCCTCTCCCAGGTGTGTTTGTGTGTGTGTGTGTGTATCAAACCTCAAAGAGTGTGTGTGTCAGCTACTTGGATAGGGGCATGAAGCACTGGTTGGACAGAGAGGGTGTCGGAGGTCTTGGCTTGGTCATTCAGCTGAGATCTCAGCTCTGTAGCTGTGCCAGTGGGGAGTCTTATTGGAGATCTGGAGAAAGAGGGAGAAACCAGCCTCAGACTGACTGTGGTCTCTATGTACTCTTAAGGGAAATTGCACTTGATGCAGGGGGCTGCATCTGGAAATACTGTGTGTGTTCCTGTTATCCTCCCAGTGAACGTCCCCCACTGTTGTCAGTGGTGAGGATTGGGTCTCCTTAATTATTGGTCCAGTGGTAGGTTGTCACACCTCTTAACATAGAATTCTGAACAAAGGCAAAAATAATTGGTGGGCAAAGGACCAAAAATAGGAACAAATTTTAAATATCACTTTTATAAGCTTAAGATATTTTCTGAAGAAGTTCACGTTATTAAAGTGGATGAAAGCGCTTAAAAGTTTATTCTGCCTCATTGTGGTCTTTTGGCTTGGATCGTACGTTTTTCCAGTTCTTAAGACAGGTGTTATAACAGGTTTTGCATTAGCATGCATTTTACAAAGGGTATGAAGATTGCAACTTTAGTCAGTTATTATTTAGTGACTTCAGTCTTCATGATTTGCCAGAAAACACAATTTTTATGAGGAAAATCTGTACATTCTGCAAAAATCTGGACAGTTAAGAGGTATGCACAACAGTCTCACAACCTTGTTATCATATAATGACATCTAACCAAAATTTTAATATTGCATTGTATCCCTTGAAACAAACAACATGTTTAACTAGCTAGGGATATTTCTTTTCACTGGCTGTGTCATAAATGTAGGTGAGTGAAAAAGTAATATTTACTCTTTTGAAGAAATTGACATTTGTAACTGTGGCTTAGCAGAACCAAATAATTTCAAGGCAGATATTGTGTGTAAGTGTTTAGCAACAAAATCATGAACTTCAGTTTCTTAAATTCCATCTAAGCTTGTAACTGTGTTGTATTTATATGGCTTTTGACCATTTATACTTCCCAAGACAGTGATGTGCAGATGATTGTTTTACTAAAAATCCAGCATATACCATTGTAAAAAAGCTACCATGTAAAAGGTCTGTTCTGCTGGTAATAGCCGGCAGTTTTGGGTTATTTGCCATTGAAAGAACATGCAGTTTAAAATAATTTCATGAAAAATGAACTTTAGACACACCTGTTTTTATAGTGTGGGTTAGAACAAACTTGTAATGAAAGTGGTAAAACTTCTGACTATGAGGGGATGTTCTTAGATACAGTGCATTATTACTTTTGCTGCTTCACACAAGTGACAGTAAAATAACTTCTTGGCACACAGAACTGTAATTCCAGACAGCTTTTTTGTTTGGCTTCTGCTTCTCACTTGAGTGGGGGTACATTTTGGCTAGACAGAGCTGTAATTCTGAATAGCATGCTGCTGTTTTGTCACTGAGCAGTCATTGCTTGGTTTAAAGCAGGATGTTCATGAACATAGCTAAAATCACGGACATAGACAATTTTCCTTATGTGATTGGCATTTGTCCCTATATTTTCAGGATAGTGCAGTTTGTCATCATCTGAATAGCAGTTTTGAGGCAAATTCCTGAGTCTTGTCAGAACACTTTTTTAAGCAGTTTGCCGCCTTCTTGGTTTGTGACCTTCTTGGTAACCTTATTCTTTTCACCAGCTGGCATTTCACTATAACCTGCATCATTCAAAAATGCAAGTCAGCCAACAACTGAAGTAAGTATTTTGTTGCCAAAACTTCACATTCGGTCAGTTATGTCTTAGAAATTCCAATCACTGTACTTCTCTGGCAGACTTATTATAGTTGCCAGTATAATTTGAGGACTAGGGCAACAGATTGACTGATTTCCCCCTGATTAACCTCTCCTTAGGGATATGTTTCATTTTCTTTGCACCTCACTGGTGTACTTGTATTTTAGGGACTGTCAGTCTCTAAGTAATAACACTTTTGGACTGACTGACTGGTCACTGAAGCTGTGTACTAAGTTTTGCTGTGGGGCAAAGTTGTGATGCTAAACAGATGCCTGCTTGCTGTGACAGCACTGACGTTCCATAGAAAACAAAGACACACATAGCTTGCAGGAACTTCACTGTTTTATCTTGTGCAACTCACTTTTACTCTTAAGGGCTTATCCTGGTTTCCTATACTTTTCCATTTCCTTGCTCTATTCATTTTAACCCCTCTGGCTAAAAATAATAACCCTCTCCCAGACTGATTTAATATCTAAGATGACTCTACATTTCTGTTGCATACCTCTTTCCGACTATCAGAAACTTAACTGCCAGAGATGCACTGAATTTTAATTTTTTTTACAGGTTTTGAGCATTGTGCTTGATCAAGCTAGTGTATCTCTCTCAGTTTTCTAGGTTTTTGCAGAAAGTGTATATGTGTGTGTATATGTTTCTCTAATATGGTTGTAGTATTGCTGTGTTGTACTCAAAGATATGGTTTTCTGGAACATCACTGAAGAAGAACAGCGATCTGTTTGTTTTCGTTAGGGGTTGAGATGGTTTTATTTCTATTTTTTTAGATATTGTAATTTGTTGCATTGAGCAGTTTACTGATGTGGAGAAAGGCTATTTTAATAGATTAAATTCTTCTCACTGTTGCAGAGAGAGAGAGTTCTTCCTAAATTGAACTCGGTTTTGAAAGAGCATGCTGATTGGTTTGTTCAATCAGTGTGCACATTTTTTTTAATATTAAATGCGTTTTGTTGAGGAAGGGAGAGAATACGAGTTTCTTTGTAGTGTTGTATCTCAGTTTTACTTTAATTTGTTTTAAATGTTTATAGAAGGAGAGGTTTTACATCTGAGTGAGGAAGAAAGGGACATTGTGTCAATTTCTTGAGACGTATGCTTGCAGTTTATTTAACAGTGCAAATGTTACTGCAAGCGGCCAGGGTTGCTCTGTTCAGGTATGTTGGATTTTTAATTTTGCACATTGATTAGACTGTCCAGTCAACGTGTATGTTTTTGAGTATAAATGACCCGTTATTGTATCATTCTGCATAATTCTTCCATATCACCTTCAAACTGTGGCTGCCTGGACTCTGTAGTCATGTTAACAGCATAAGTACTATTTGGTGACCATGTAATCCTAAGTGGCCTCATGTTCCTAAGTTAGAATACTTTGCGTTGTCCATTTTTTAACGATCAGTTGTCTGTGATGTACACAGTCATTAACATTTCTATTAGCCAGCTCCATGGCTTATAGCGATAAACTGTGACTATGGTGCAGGTGAGCCAAATTTAAATAGTGGATCAGGTGCTTGTATGAGCTGGCAGGGGAGAATGAGAGTGAGTAGCCACTGTGGGCTCATCTGTCCTGATGGGTGGGAGGGAGGCAGGCAGCTTTCACTCACCAGTTGGGTGATAGCTAGTGGGAGCACTAGGTGCTGCCCTTTATAAAGCTCAGGCTTAGTGAGCACTTAATTGCTGCATGCATTTGTATTGCAAGACAAGGAAAATTCAGCAGGCAAAGGTATATTTCTTTCAGAGTGCAGCTGTAGCAGCCATTGGGTTGGGGTTGCTCCACTGGTGTGGGGGGGTAGACTACCCCACAGAACCAGCATGCTGAACTGCCCCCTACCACTTAAACCACAGCTGTGGGACATGTGGGCTGAACAGCATTCAGGAATGAATGAGTTGTGGGACCCTCTCCTGGTCCAGTGATGCCCAGCCCCTTTCAGCCCAGAACAAATGGACTGATTTGGATGAAGGTAGAGGAACCATCAGATAGCTCCTGTGGGAACCATTTAAAAAGTGGCAGTATTTGATGGATGTGGAAGGTGCCTGTGGATTAAAGTGACTTACCCCTACTGCTGTTCATTTACTGTTTAACAGCCACTGGTCTGGCATAGCAATAGCAGTGACTGTTAATGTGTATTCGGTGATATTTGTGTAAAACAGTCATTATTGTGGCTTTTACTTATTTGTGGGTGTGTTTGTGCGAGTACAGTCTTGCAGTTCACATCAGAAAAACAATTCAAAAAAGAAGAGAGTACATTATGTCAGCCATAGTTTATTTTGGTTTCCATCTCAATAAAACAGCCTTGTACACAGTAAGTGTCTGTCTTTGGTGGCTTGGTCAGAATGTGTGTGAAAAGAACTGGTAATTGAATTGGTATAATGGAGCAGCAAGTACTATTGCTGTCTCAAAATGCCTGGATCTCTGAGTTCTTAGCCATCGCTTTCCCTGTGTGGAGTTTGAATGTTTTTTTCTGTCTGTGTGATTTTCATCCAAATGCTCTGGCTTCTTCTAAAATGCCAAAGATATGTAGTAAGTGAATTGTCTCTACTCCAGTTTGCCTGTATTTAAGTATCTGTATACTGCATGCTGACATGTATTGTTAGATGTAAGCTCAAATCCTCACTTATGTACTGTACTGTATTTGGACCTTTTCTCCCTGGGCCTCCTCTGAAAATGGAGCTGTGTCCAGTCGGACTTTCCTGGTTATCAAATGTAAAATAAATAAATAAAAAAATAAATGTGTGTGTGAAAGTGAGTGCATCTTGTGATAGATATGGTTTGCCAAAATTAGTTTCATTGTATATGTAAATGTGTGTGAAAAATTAGTATTATCAGTTTTTATTTGTGGACACAGAATATTGACAGGCATATTCATAAATCCTATACATAGCAGAGAAGTTTTCATGTCATTATCTTTCAAAAACATACAATTTATCAGAAATTTATCAGAAATCATCTAGACCCCTCAGAGTCCCCAAACTCCAGGCTGTGTAAGTGGATTTTGACACAGATTTGGGAGGGACCCCACCAAGTCTGAAACTGGTCCTACTCAGAGTTGTGCTGAGAAGGTTCCTGTAGCTTGCACAGAACATAAGAATAGTGTGGTCATTTTTTACCTTAATTATAAATTCATCTCTTAGTGGTGGGCATAGAAGGTCATTATAGCTTATGATGGAGTCAGGGGACTGCTTGGTCATTATTTCTTTAACTTTCCTCATATTCAAACCTGTATATATAGAAGGTCAGTATTATCTAGAGGCAGTGTGCTGTACAGGACTAACAAGTTAGGCCACATTGTTGTGATCATTATTTTTTTCCTCACAGTCAAACAACAGGTGTGTGTATACAGGTTGGCTCTGCTTGCATGAGCAACAGGGTGAGACAAGTTACTGTCTTCTGTTTGCTCATTCATCTCAGTCTTGACATTAGAGGGGTGCACATTAGGTTATTGCTTTTTAAGGGTAGGGGTGAGGAAGCATACTGTGTAGATGTTTGGCAGTAGCAAATTGAAATGCATGACTGTGGCCATTTGTTCTGTCACTTTCGTCCCAGTTCAAGAAAGGTACAAAAGAGTGGCTATATTTTTGGGGAGTGGTGAGAAAGCAGGCACTACTCTCAGATATAATTTATGCATTCTTGCAAGAATGTTGCTTCTCAGTTTATCGTTAACTACTGCATTGTTAACTGTGTACTTTGAGCCTTTGGGACAAATTGTCTTCATTGAAAAAAAAAGAAAAAGAATTTCTTTCCTTAATTGTGGTGTGCTCAGGACATTATTACTTCAAAAGGTTGGAAAGAAGCTGTAAAGTACACTTCAGCGGATCTAAAGCATCATGTTTTCTGGGGACCTAGCAGCCCACATGAATCCTGCTTACTTCCCTTATTTTCTCTGTGGTTATTACAGTATAATCCAGCCAGCCGAAGCGTGTTAAAGCATTCAGGAAAAAGCTGAAGAGTAAGACAGTGTGTGAGAAACAAGAAAACAAAAACTAATTTTGATATTGTGGGGAGGCCAGGATGGGAGGAAAAAATGGGGGGGCACTGGTGTCACCAGATGGGGTAGTAGACTGTGATGGGCAGGAAGGTGCTATGGAGTACTTTGCCTAAGGCTTCATTTCACGTAAGGCAGGTCCTGAAATAAGCCATAGCATTGCAAAACATTACAGAATTAGTCTGTTTGACTAACCAGCAACTTAGCTTTCTGATTCAGACGCACATCTTAATGCAGCAGATTGTCTTTAACCAGTGTGCTTCTTTTAAGTACAGCTATACTTTTGTCATTTTTCCACTTATTTCTCTGTGACCTTGGTCCTACAAGTCCTGTAGGGCAGTTTCATAGAAAACTGGAAGCAATGTTTGCAGAACTGTGACATGTTTAGTATTTCTTCTGGCATAACAGAAAACAAGGAAGGAAGTGCAAATTGCTCATTTACCTTGCAGAAGATGTTGCCATTTATTAACTTGTGTGGTTATTTAATTATACTTACTGGTTTAATGCACTGGTTCAGTTGGTCCTTTTTCAGACCAGCACAATGGATACCAACAGTAGAGAAAAACAATTCATAATAAATAGGTATTAAATCCTATATACTGTACGGTTTACTATCAAAACATTGAAAGTCAAAACAAAAACTGTTCAAAAATTTGGTTCAGATGTTCAATGTTATGCATATTAATGAGGTTGAATTGTTGAAAGAAATAGGGAAAACATCGGAGTTGACATACTTGACATCCCATCTGTCCTGCACCATTACCAACAGTGTACATTCTAGTACTTCCACTTACCTACCACCTTTTCAGTAGTACTAACATACCAGTTCAGTACTGCACAGCCCTCTAATCATGTTTTTGCAGGAGGACAAGACCCCTGCACCCTCAGACCCCCTTGCAACTTATATATTCCAACTCCGAGATTGCACTACAGTGAGGAAATGGGTAAATTTCCCATTCTGCACTGTACCGCGATCTGTTGTCGTAACATCGATCACGTATAAGCAAATGCACAGTAGCATTTGCTGCAGTGGACTCTCGCAGACATGATGGTAAGCAATACAGGAGTCAGTCAACAGACGTTCGATATTCCCATGTTTGCTGAACCGTCCTTCTTCATTTTAATAATAAACCTACAGTACAGCATACAGTGAAACATTTGCTTACACACAATCCAGATTCTGAAGCTTACATCACAACATTAAAGTAAAGTCAACACAGAATTTTAAAAAAAGTCAGATTGTACACAATGTGGTCTGCAGTGCTAAGTTGTGTCAACATTATAGGCTTCAAAATGATTTTAGTTGAGATGTAACAGATATAGAAATATTTTCTGGAATTAGATATAGTGTATCTGATGATTAGTAGTGTTAACTGTTAAAGGTAACAATTCAGTAAAAGCAAGTATATAAAATGTTTATAATACATACAGATATAAGATAGGAACTGGGAGAGAGTGAAAGAGGAAAGGGGAGAAGAGGAAGATATGATTTGTATATGTGTATAAGACAGATGCCAGTAGAGATGGTTGGTAGGGAAATAGTTTGAATAAATACTGTAAAGGTACTTATACATTTAATAATAGTAAAGAGAAAAAGACCAATTGTTTGGCTGATAGTGATAGATTTAAGCAATATAGTGACCCTAAAAAGACTTTGCCATATGTTCAACCTTATTCTCAGCAGAACTCAAGAACCATAAAAGCTTGGTGAAGCCTGTGCAACTGAAATGAGACATAAACCTAAAGACCATAAGTTGGGAGAGCTGTATGACTGACTGTTGAGAGAGAGAGTTGTCAGTGTGTCATAAAGACAGAGTTGTTTGTCTTTTCGGCTTTTCTCGGTTAGGGGTCGCCACAGCGGAACTCCGGTCCGCTAATGATTGGCAGTAGATTTTTTATGGTGCTAACTTGCCAGCCCGACGTCCAACCTTCAGCGAAGGCACGCCCATTCATGCATGTCTTTCAGAGGCCACTCGACCACGGGGAGGACATGCAGACTCCACACAGAAGGCACTTCAGCCGTAAATCGAACAGTAGAACCTCTTGCTGTGAGGCAACAACGCTACCGCTGTACCACCGCGGCATTCATGTGGCATAAAGACAGAGTGAAAAGCAAAATCTTTTCAGAGACCAAGCCAGCTTTTGAAAATTTGTGAATGTGCATGGACCATCGTAATTAACTGCCATTCACATGAAGCAGTTTGTTGATGACCTGGAAGTATATAAAATTAAAATGAAACAAAATCTGGCAAACTTAAGCAAAATATAATTGTTGAAGTGTAATGTGAGAAATGCCTCAGACTGCGTGGCAGTAAAATACTACTGAAGCGCTTGATGATGATGACTCAGTTAAAAATCAAAGGCATTTAGTTGAGCAAATACCCTATTGACTGAATTATGGTTAGCTGCATGATAGAGTTCTTGCCCAGCAGTAAATGGAGATTGAAGAAAGTGTAGTCTACTTGATCATTTATTTTAAAACGTGCAAGAATAAAAAGAGAAGAGAATAGGTCAGATGGAAAACTACAAATGAAAGATAAATGTTTTTCTGACTTTTGAGACACTGACTCAAACAATTCCTTCTCTCACTCTAGCAGTTTTCTTTCGGTGGAAGAACTGATTCTAAATGCAGTTGCAGTGTTGTCATAATAAAAATCAGTGGCCTGAAAAACAGACTGTAAATGATAGAAATGTTGCTTTAAGTCTGATACAAGTTCAGAGTGTGTTATCCTGAGAATGTTTTCAGAGGTGTGACCTGGAAAGTAATGTAGTAGAGTCTGAAGCTCTGCTTCTATCTTATTATAAATTAGCACAGTTGAGTCAGAAACCTATTTTAAATTGTTTCAGTACAGCAACCAAATATTTTGGGCAAAATGGCTTGTGAGCAGTTGGGCATGATTAGAGGAATACACAGTGTGCAGTTGTAGATGTTGTGCACTAGATGGCAGTGTACCATCTGTTAAGGCAACCATTTGGAAACTCAATCAGCAAATACGTTCATAGGTGTTTACTAGGCTAATGACCACAAGGGCCTTTTTAAGCCTAGCCATGCACCCCAAATGTCCGACAAGTTCTGATACCCTTGATAAGTATAAGCATGGTCCTGGGAGATGAACCATTTACAGGTTACCTGTTTGCATTAGAGACATAGGTGCCAACCCCAAATGATTTGAGAAGTCATGGGGGAAATATAGGTGCCAAACCCAAATGATTTGAGAAGAAATGGGGGAAACCCATAACATGCTCATGAAGCAGTCATGTTACACATTTGCGCAGGGACTGGTTTGCATATTTCATGAAACAGATGATTTGCACATTTATGCAATAAAATCTCTTAATCCAGAGAAGCAAGCTTAATGTGCACTGACAGTAAAAACCGTATTGCAAAGAAGATGATGTTTCAATTGCTGTTTTTGTTTTTAAATACACTGATTTAGGTACAAGACCTGATAACATTGAACTAGATATTGTTCACTTTACTGAAGTGGATGTTGAAATGCTTATGCTAAGAAATTTACACTGTCAGGATGGCCATATGAGAAGAAAAAGGTTTCCTTCCCATCTGTTGCACACTCCAAGATGAAATTCATTGTTTATATATGTGAAGATTGGGTGAAGATAGGTATATATTGTCTATATTAAAATTATTTAAAATAAACTAATACTATGAATAATTAGATATGTGAAGATAGATGAAGGCTGCCAGCTTAGCCAAATAGAATTTTGGAGATAATTCTGTCATCGGTAAGTATTAATGTAAACCACAGGCTTGTTGTCTTAAATGGAAAAAATACTGTTACATGTGGAACTGCAAAACTGTAACAACAGTGCACTCTGCTGTAAGGAAGAATTTTATGACTGTCTTTGATATTTAAAGTTGGCTCCGGCCGGTCTAGATGAAGGAATTCTTGCTATTGTTTTAAGGCCAGATTTAATGGCCAGAATTTGCATGCATAAATGTCCTTTATTGCTCTGGTTTCTGCCCAGAGGTGAAGAATGTAAATGTAGTTTCTGTTAGCCTGGGAACCCAGAGAAGTGTGAAGAATGATGTAATGTGAACCAGGAATGTGATTTTAAAAACAAAACAGAGAAAATCAGAGAGCATTAAGCATTTTTGTCTTGACCATCCAACTCATCAGCACTCTGCCTTTGCTCTATATGTAAGTTTATCTTAGACTTGTGTTTTCTCTTAGAAATAGCTAGAAACTAGAAAGATTAGACTGTGTTTTTCTGTGATGTCAGAACTGTACTACTGAATTATTTTAAGTATTTCTCTGTGATCTCTGAACTCTTGACTAGCACTGTGTAGTAAGAAGTATTGTCTTGTGTTTTTAGTATTTATTATTAAAGATTTTTAAACCTTTCAACTGTGGCTGTTTTGTGTAGAGTTAATTTAAGCTCTAGAATACATTGCATGTATATAGTGATCCTGTACCAAGTCACTCTAATAAGCCTAATTGGACACCCTTTTAAGGGCCTTTGAGTAGTTGATAATTATTAGCTGGGTGGTGTCAGTGATTTCTACTGTATATTCTAGGTAAAAGGGGCACAGCTGGAGAACCTGTGCCAGCCTTCCCCAGGAGTGTCCATGTGGTTGTAAAACATTCTTATCTCAAAGTGTGTGTGTGTCAGCTACTTGGGCAGGGACACGAAGCACTGGTTGGACAGAGAGGTTGCTGGAGGTTTCAGTTTGCCCAGCTGGCTGAGATCTGGACCCTATAGCTGTGCCAGTGGGGAGTCTTATTGAGGACCTGGAGAGCAAGGGAGTGACCAGCCCTGGACTGACTGTGATCTCTGTGTGCTCTTAAGGGAAATTGCACTTTACTTTCTGTATTTGTTATCCTTTCCTCCTATATGAGACGCCCCTCACGGTTGTTAGTGATGAGGATTTAGGCTCCTTGATTTCTGGGCCAGGGCACTGGCGTCACAATATAGTCTATTAGTTAAATTTAAAAAGCCATATTACTAAGTCTGTTATGAAGCAAAATGCTAGAAAGAGTACATTTTTATTGCTGAGTTTGCAGGATTAGCCCAATGGCTACTCCTTCCTGCATGCAGTTAGCCCATTAATTCCTCTGTGTGGTTGAGAGACAGGCTTCAATGGAACTATGGGCCTCTGGTTCATAGTCCCCAGCCTATTGTTTCTTTTTTTTTCTTTTTAAGTGGCAAAGCAGTTTTATCTAGGAACAATACACTTAGAGCTGTGCAATCCTCATGAATGGTGCATGCTATCTTCTGACAGGTAAATGATCCATTTGTTTTTATGTAGTATCCCAATGCTACAGACCAAGAAGACCAAGAACTTGTACAGCTGGATTCAGTCCAATACCTGGGATCACAATTTTCCAAATAGGTGTTAAGTAAAACAGTCCTGTGCTCATCTGAGACATGCTTTCATTCTCGTCACCAGTCTAATAATGTATTCTTCTATTGATATTTTGGTCAGTGCCTTATCTGATACCACTGTAATCACTGCCCATCCATCTGCATGACTGTTTTATTCTGCTTGCAATATGCAATGTTCCCATATCTCCCACTTTTTCCTGTGGAATTTTCCTTTACTCACTTTTAGTGTTTACAGTTCCAAAATTCTAAGCTCTTCTATTATTTTTTATTACCTCCGCAATTGTTGGTATACTTTGCAATTTCCATTTCTTAGTGATAGTTGTTTTAGGTACTAGCAATACAAGAGAGAGAAGTGCTTGTAAATATGAAGATCCTTGTTCGAGATGTACCCTACCTAGGAGATGGTCATTCCTTGTCATTTGCCACTTGCCTCCAGTCAAATTGCCTATTAAGTCATTAAATCTTTGCTTTAGTTCAGCTAACTTATTACACTCCCACAGGATGTGTTCCCAATCTCCTACTTCCTCTGACTAACACCTCCAGCAGGTTTTTTGGCAGTTCTATACATACGGTGTAGCCTCTTTGGGGTATAAAATACTTATGCAGGTATTTCCATCCAAAGATTTAGAACTTTCTTTACTTTATTTTTTTAGGCCCTTCCCATAGATTTGACCAGTTCATTTCTAGATTATCAACATTCAGGGTCATTTCCCAATTTAAGGTAGACCTTTGCTTTGCCTTTTTCCTCTATTAAGGCTTTATATAATCTGCTTACTAACGGTTTCTTTTCAGCCTCATATATCCTTGCTTCTGTTAGTAAATCTACCACCCTAGATTTGTCTATCTTTCTAACTCTGATCATCTTGTCATATTTCATTAGGAGGCCTAGGATCCCTCTGTAACATAAGCTGCCTCCCTTCTCTTATCTTCTGTTCTCCATCTGTCTGTGATTGCCATATCTTGTTCGAACTTCAGTGTACCTTGCCGTATGGGACATAATTCAAAGTCCCACTATGTTTTCCATTTATTTTTAGAATCGTATCTAGCATTGCATTAATGTTCTTGTATCTGGCAGTTCCATGGCCTTTCACATGCACAACCAAAGCCTTAGCTCCCTTCTGCCTCTTTCCCTTGCAATTTTAGCTAATATTGTTTTCCAGTTAGACTTCTAATCATTGTATTATATAGTAAGTACAATACCCTCACTTGTATGGCATAAGAATGTTATTCTAACTTTGGCACATTCAGCCCTCCTTCTCTTAGAGGCTTAGTTATTAGTTTCCAGTCTACTCTTGATTTTTTACATGCCCTGATATATTGCATTACCATCCTTTTTAGTGTTACCCATCCTGTTTTCTTATACCCCTCTACAGACACTTGAGTATGGTATAATCCCAAGGGAAGTATAAACATTTTAATTACTTGTATCCTATGATCCGTGTCAGTTTACAGTATTGGCAATATTTATAGTATTGTACCTATATGACCAGTCATGTCTTGCCACGTCTGTTGTTGAGTCTGTTAGTCTGTGCGGCAACTATACCCCAAGATCTTTAAGCTTATACTACCCTATTAAATATGGGTGCATCTGTACCAGTCTAAATGAGGAGGCATAGTTCACAGACAGTGCTCCGTTTTATCTTCATTTATTTTGTATCCTGCTATGTCTTTATACTCCCTTACAAATTCAGACAGGTGTGGCATGTCAGGCTCTACATCGTCTGCAAGTAAAGCTAATTTTTACTCTCTACTATATTCTTTCCAACCCCAAATCCTGGAATGTTTTACACTCTGTGCTAGTGATTCCAGATAAAAGGCAAATAACAGTGAACAGAGGGGACATCTCTGTTTGGTTCCCCTTTTCATCTTTATTTATGATGACAGCCTGACATTACTTTTCAGTCTGTTGCCTGAATCCTTATACATTTCACTGATCAGTTGAGTCATATCCATGGGAAACCTGAATCTTTTCAGAATCAAACATAAATAATCCCAGTGGATCCTGTTGAATGCTTTTTCTGCATTCAACCTTATTTACACAAGCTCTTTCTCTGTGTTTTCAGCCTCTTTCTGTGTCAGATCTGCTAACAAAATATTGTCGGAAGTCTTTCTTCACCTGGCAAGTCCACATTGATCTGTGTTGATTAACTTGGGGAGTAGCTCGGCTATTCTTTTTGCAAATAATACTGCAGAGAGCTTATAATTGTGGTTTAAAACAGCTGTTGGGACTCTATGACTCCGAATTTCACAGATCCTTGTTCTTCTTTCTTATAATGCTTATTTTTGCTTTCTTAAATGATTCAGGCATTTTGTTCTCGCAATATCTTATGGAAAAGAGCCACCCAAATTGAAATCATATCATTCTGTACTTCCCCCTTACTTCTACTGGCAAACCATCAGTTCCAGGGGATTTGCCTCCCAGTAGGTTTTTAAGGTTTTTTTGTAGCATCACTCTCTGTTATGCAAGGACTTAAGGCTCCTTTATTCTTCTCTGTAAGCCCAATAAAGCTCTAACTGCTCTAGGTAGGCTTGTTCTTTAATAGCCCAGTTGTTCTGAACTTGCTGTTTGTAGAGATCTCCAAATGTTTTACTTACATTTTCTGAGTTAATTTCTGTTCGTTTCTGTCTTAGGTTTCTTATTTTTTGTGTGACTCACCCGACTTGCTGTTGTCGTAATTTGCCTACCCAACAACTCAAGAATCCTAGGGGTATTTTGAAAATATCCAACTTGTAGGGCTTGCTTTTTCTTCCCTGTTGACTTGTCTGCCCCCTTATTCAGTTTTTGCTTGCATTCATTTAACAAATTGGCCTCATCCTCTGTTAACCCCCCCTTGTTTTTTTTTCCCCAGCGTTTTAATTTAGTTTAGTTCCTGCCTTCTCTCTTTGACTGCTCTACTCCATCTTGTATATTTTTGTCTCAGGAACTCCCTTATGTTGGCCTTTCCCTTATTAGATTATCTGTATTTGTTGCTAGTGTGTCAAGCTGTTCCTTAATTTTGCTTATGAATATTTTCTTTCTTGTGTTTTCCACCAATGACAATCAACCACTGTTGTTCTAGGGTAATGGCTGCAGGTGTTTTAATCAGACATTCCACTAAAACATGGTCTGAGATGAGTTTAGGGTGTGTTAACTGCTCTATTAAGTATGCATATATGTGTGTAACCTAGAGTATGTATAGCTTAGACCAACTACCACGTGACTCTGAGTAAACAATAAATTTCCCCAGCCCCCCCTTCCCTTTTCCTACATCTACCCAGACATATGCTTTTTTTATTCAGCTGAGGCGCATACCTTCTTAAGGTGTTTTACCCACCCTTGGACCATTACTTACATCTGTGGTATCCATTGCCATATTTCAGTTTCCACCCATAATCAAAATTCCTTGTTTTAATTCCACGGTTTCATTTGCTATGTACTTGAGCTCGTATTTCTGTGCATTAATCGGTACATATACATTGGCTATCGTGATCCACTGATTCAACAAATTGCCTCTTAGAAGTGTGTATCTACATTTTATTTCTGTTTTACTGTCTTCTGTTTTTGTCTCTGACTTCTTATCATAGTGATTGTGCCTCTTCTCCCTCCTATGTACACTTCTCATTAATATCCTTTTCTCCCACTAAGTCGGAGAAATGACTGACTCTTCTGGGTTTAAGTGTGTTTCTTGCAACAGCACTATATCATTAACTAGCCTATGTAAATATTCCAATATTCTTTTATTTTTTATTCAATTCACCAGCACGTTCACATTCAATGTGGCTATTTTTTAGTATTAGGTTTGTGTTTAAGCTCAGAATCTCTTATTTGATTTGTGCCTGGTTTTCCCTTCATTTTACTAAATATTGGGCTTTCTCCTTGTCTTTCTTTCCTTCTTATCTCACCCATTTTTTAGTTTTATTGTACATTTGATGAATGCATTTATACATTTGATTAATGCATTTGAGTACATACCAAGTAGGTATTGTCTCTTGTTGCTGTCCACCTTTTTTTCCTAATAAATTGCTGTAACCTTAAGATGACATTTTATATTAACTAGACTCTTTCAAACAAAGTTACAAACAACAAAACTGTGTAAAGGATGTAAAATGGCTTCTTCCTTCTTTTTCTTTCCCTAGTGGGGCCTCAAGCATTCACTCTAGTAGTTTGGCTGCGGTTCTAAACTTTATTAATTCCAGTTTTGCCATGCTACCATTCTCACTTCTTGCTTTCATTTCATTTAGTTTAAGCATTGATAACTATCATTTCTTTTTTGCTCCTGACTGTTCACCCAGACTGATAATTTCAGTTCTGGCTTCATTTAAATAGTGCTTCTAGGCCTTGTTATTGATACCGTTAAATTTGATGGTGGCTACTTCTCTGTCCTCCACAACTCTGATGTTATTTTCTACAAACATAAGAAAAATCCTAAAAGAAGTTATAATGCTTATGCTTATGCTTATGTTTATCTTTATCGTACTTCTAGAAACCCATGATGTCCCAGTGTTATTTATTGAATCTTTCTGATTTAGTATATCCAGAAGTCATTTTGAGTTGTCCTTTTAGGTTCATAGGTGTGTACTAGGCTAACGGCTGCCAGGTAATCTATAAGGCTAGTCGTGCAACCCAACCCAGCTGTGTCCCCATGTAGCATAGGTGTCTATTTGGAGGGGTGTGTTAGGGGTTGCTAAAGGTTTAGATGCAGGGTATGCTAGCTAGGGAATATTTACTGTTGGCCTCTGTTTATTAAAGACACAGAGTGAAAATGGGGATGAATTTTCAATTTTCCATCCAGTAGTCAAGGTTGTGGTTGAACAGGGTTAGTGATGAACTGTGCTTCAGAGGGATGGAGAGCCTATTCCAGAGTGTGGGGATCTTTTGAGACATGTATCTGTCTCACCAACATGATCTGTTTATGTTACAAGCAAAGCTTAAATCCTTGGATCTAGTGTTTCTGGTGATATTCATTTTGCAGATGTGCAAAAGGTCCATCAGGACTGCATCTGAGGATACTTTATATGCCAGGCATAGATAATCTCTCAGTAATATGTAAAGGGTTTTAAGGTGATCTGTATAGGGCAGTGTGTTACTGCCGTGTTTTTTCTTAGTGAGGAACCTTTGTCGACTTTCCAACTGTTGCATATGCCTGGTTAGGTACATACAAATGGGACTTTGTACTCAATGATGGGTCTGATAAGGGCTGCACAAAGTGGTAGTATAACTTCTGTGCACCCGGTATAATTTGGGTAGCATAGAATTATTTTCTTACTACCTTAGCTATGTGTTGGTCAAAGGCCAAATTAATGTTTACATATGTTTCCCAGAACCCTAACTACAGGGTCAGCTCTTAAGGGGTGTCTTATTGATGGAGTAATTAACCTGGGTGGATGTAGTCCTCCATTCGCATTGTATTTAGCCTGTTTTGAGGCTGTAGTTGAAAAGTAACTCAAGTGGTTCTGATAGATCATATTTTAAGCTATTCAGGAGACAATCCAGGATATTGTTTGGACCCACTGGGGTTGTGATTTTGGCCTTAGCGAGTGCTGCCATGACCTGTTCCAGGCTAATAGTTTGTGGGAGGATTATGCTAATAGGGATTTCACTGGGGGGGTAATGAAATTAGATCTGAATTTGTCAGCCAACAGATTTGCTACATTACTGTGCTTGGTGAAGGTGGTACCAATTACCACCAGTTCAGTACACTGCTGTGTGTTACCTTTAAGATTTCGGACATAGCTGTAAAAAGCCTTGAGGTTGCTTTACCATGAGAGGTTATCTTGATCTCATAACTGGCCTTGTTGCATTTAATTAGTCCTTTCGGTTTCCTGTTTAGTTTAGTGAGCCCTGGCCATTATGAGAGTTGCTGTTTCTGATTTTGACCATGACATTTTGCTTTTTGTAATATATCCTGTTAAGGTTATAATTCCACCAGTGTGGTTTGTTTTTGGCAGGTACAAAAGCCATTTACATAGCTGTACTGGGTTTCTGTGAACTTGGGGTTCAGAGGGGCATTGAATTTTGATGAAATGTCACTTAATAGGATGTGGTTTGCTTTAGAATAGTTCCTGTTACAGGTTTTGCGTGTTTTTCCGTGTTGATTTTTATTTTGAAGAAGACAGCTTTGTGATCCAACTTCACCAGTGACGACATGACATGGGGGGGGGGGGGTGCAGGGCTATCACATATGGTTGCGTATTATGTCCAGTATGTTTGAACCCCTTGAAAACAGAAATGCAGCGATATGCTGAAACCAGGGACAAACCACCAGCACCCACGGCACCTCAAAAAGGAACATATCGAGTCCATAAATGTTCCACACTGATATTTATATAAAGTATAGTTTAAAAACAAACAAAATTAAACACAACCACTTTCATCCCGTTTACCCACAGGACTTATTCAGAAGTACAGCAGAACCTACATCATCAATTTAAATAGACTGCCATAAGCTGATCCCATGACAATTTAAATGGTCATTTAGTGACATTTCTTAAAGCAACACTCACTTTAATTAAAATCAGATAAATTCATTTAACCTAAAAAAGAATTACAGAAACAAGAGATATAATGAACTTCAGATATTGTAAAACCATGTGCTTATGTAAAAATTGAAAAAAAAAAATAGCAAAAATATATTAATAAAGACATTTAAAACATCATCTTTAAAGGATAAAAAAGTGTAAAAATTATATTAGTATTATATAATTTTTTCTGTCTTTCAAGGGCTTTAACTTTTAACAAACTATAAAGCAGTGTTCATTTGAACCTGGATAATTGAAAGCATTATAAAACAACTGCCAGTATAGTTTCCTCTGCTACTCAGTAAAATTTTTTCCACAACAGTAAATCTAAACTCATGACCAGGGCTACCTGTCACCAGTGCATTCGTGGTCTTATTATTTTTTATATCATAAATATGTTAATAAATCCGTTTAGAGTCCATTCAATTTTTCCTATGTAATGTGCATTACTTGCCTGACGTAAAGTTAGGTCGTGGAACAAATTTTACCGCATAGCAGAGATGGAACTTGGTCCCTATTTTTAAAAGTTAGGGAACTATACTGGCACTGCTGAAGTACTTTCTATAGCTTTAAACTATGTCTTGGTAGTGACACAGATGTCTTTATTCTCTAGAGTGAAGAAAGCTTGTAGGGTGCGGAGTTTCTTGTTAAGGCTCCTAGCTCTGAGCAGTAACACCTTTAGGTTCCTTTGGGTTTTGTTTGCTAAGCTGGTAGTTTTTGCCAGTTTGGCATTGCCTTAAAAAAGGCTCTAAGGGGGTGGATAAAATTTTAGTCAACATGCATAAGCCCAGTGGTGACAGTTGCAGACCATCCTTGCAAAGCAATGTGGTCTAGTAACCATCTCCTGCTATGCTGACAAATATTGAATCCCCCTGGAATAACATCAGAAACTTAGCCAGTTGTTGAAGTCAGTCATTTTTTGTTCATACTGTAGCATCATCCTTGGTAAAGGTAGCATGTTTGTCAGTGCAAGGCACATATCTGTCTGAAACACATATTCAGAGAGATGCATAATATCTCTCTTCATATAATTCAGTGAAGTATGTTTTGGGTTATTTGCACCCACATGCACTGTGACAGACTCGTAGAGGTACTTGTGCTGCATTGAATTAAATGTGTGGGTATTCTGGCAGATCCTGGCTCCAGATAAGCAACTAACTATTATCTTCTTGTCCAGTCAGGTGAGTGGGGCATCTGTGTCATAGAATTGGAGTCCCTTATAACAAGACTCCTGGGTACAGTGTTTGTTTTGCCTTATGGCTTCTTCTTGGCAGCCCATTATGTATAGGCGTATGTATGGTGTTGCTTTTGCTCTGTGCCTTAGAGATTGCTGAGGTTAGGGATTGCCATTTGTAGGCTTAGGAGGGTTTTAAGGTTTGGGAAAATTGCTTTTAGTGCCTCAGCATAAGATGATCTGTGTATTTGTGGTGGATGCAGTTTGTGTGTTCTTGACAACCTTATTTGTAACAAAGATTTTGTATTTTTAATTAATTGCCCATTTTTACAGGGGCCTATTTGCTTTTTATACATCCTCTTGGTGGTAGTCATCCTCATTAATTAAAAGATCTTGCAATTTGTCAGCTTCCATATGGTCCTGAATCTGTTTAGCATTCTTTTGGGCTTATTTTTGCCTGTCCATCCTTTTTTCTTAAATACAGGGGAAAGGTTTTAGGGGCCAACTTTCTGATTGCCTCTTTGGAGCTTGACCAGCCTTGTTGCCCTCTTCTAGCCCATTGCTTGTCCCTTCTACTAACATATGCATTTCTTGGCACTTTTCAGCCTCTGCAGGTGCATCTTCTGGTTCTGTAAATGATTTTTTCTCCATGCTGGAAGAAAATTTGCCTCTTTACATTTTTTAAAACAAGAATAAATCTATTTATTTTCAGAAGTGTGCCCATTGAATAATCATGATCACTGTAGTATTCCTGCTTGTCTGCTTTCCATACAAGTGATAGTGTCTGCTCCTTTAATGTATATGTAGTTTTATGACAATAGACCTTGGGAATCGCTGTCCTTGCTGAGGAGCTAAAAATACATTGTGTACTGTTTTAATCAGTTTGTTTGTGTCTTTCGGCTTTTCCCGGTTAGGGGTCGCCACAGTGGAACTCCGGTCCGCTAATGATTGGCAGTAGATTTTTACGTGCTGGCTTGCCGGGCCTAACGCACAACCTTCAACGAAGGAATGCCCATTCACGCATGTCGCCACACTGAAGACGCTCTAACTGAGAATCGAACGGGCAACGTCTAACTGTGAGGCGACAACGCTACCGCAGCACCACCACCACGGTCTTCTTTATGTATCCCAGTCCACTCTGCAAGCTTGTCTGCTGTATACTGGCGACAGTCCCTGCTTTCTCGAATGTCAGGTATCTTCATCAGCCGCAGGTTTTCTTTCCTGGTCCTAACTTCCATTTCCAGAAACTTCTCCTCCGTACTGTCCCTTGCTGCTTCTAGCTCTGACAGTCTGTTCATTGCCTCCTGGTCTGCTTTGGTAGATGCCAGCAGGTCATTGGAATGTCTGCTAAGTGATCCTTCTGTTTCCTTGATTTTTGTGTTGGTTCTTTTTATGTAGTCCAGCAGAAAGTTGCTTATGTTCACAATATCTGCATACATTTTGTCCATCTTTGGTGCTGTTCAAGAATTTCAATTCCACTTCCATCCTGCTGCTGTTTCTTTACCATCATGGCTGTCCCACTTGGTCACTGTATATCCCATGTGCTGTTCCGCCTTGTCAGGTTTTGGTGATTTTTGTTTGCATTTCCTTTAGTAGTCCAGTGAAAAGGTTAGCTACCACTTCTGATCCCTTTTCAGGTGAAGAGAACCCTCAGAATGTTTGCTTTAAAGATGTTTTGCTTGAGGATTTAACAGAGGTGTATGAATGCATTGTTTTTACCATGGCTCCATAGCCAGAAGTCCAGGCTATAGAATTTTATCAGCCCATTCGTTCACCCACAAAGGCAAAAGTCAGGTGCTAAGAAGCAGACCAGTCTGCATATCCTGTAGAATGTTCTAACTCCTGCCGTGAGCCATTCCCCCATGGAACCTGTCCTAAAGGATGCCATTTATGTAGCCTAGAAGCATCTGGGTTATGATTCTTCTGCTTCTAAGAAGGCAGATGCTCCCTGTAATCCCCCAGTGGAGGGCAGTGACATCTTGAGACAGCATCCCTGGTCACATTCTTACTTCAGCCCTTCAGTCCAGCATTAGTTCCAGAAACCAGACCGTCTTTTCACCTTGCCATTGGAGAAGGAGTCTAATGCTTTGGACAAGGTGAGCAAGAGGTGATTTTCCTCTGCAACTTTGGGCTTTAGGTCCCTTAATTTTTCAGCCATGCTTGTCCCAGTTCCATTTCTTCCTTGTGGATCATCTTTCAGAAAAGCAAGTAGACCCCTCTGATTTGTATGACATTGAGGTTAAGAAATCCTCTAATGATGGCTTCATCAGTTAGCCTGCTTGTAAGTCTTGTCTTTGTAAAGTTATGACTAGGGACAAAGATGTGTTTGCACTGTATAGTGTGGCCTAAATTGTCACCCTCAAAGGAGATGCTGAAATGGATCATTTTGGACATCCCCTCTTGGGGTGAGATCTTCTATGGGTAGGCTTTCTGCAAAAAAAGGAAATCAATGTTAACCACTATGGAAGGCCTCTGTACTGCCCCTGGCTTCCTCCTGGTCAGCTCAGTTCACCTAAGAAGAAGAAGAGGAGAAACCCTTCGTTTTTTCACCCAAATGAAAGGTAGTCTTTGCAACTCATCATTCCACCTTCAAAGTCACTGAGGAAGCAGGCTGCATCAGTGATACTGCAAGTAGTTCTGACAGTCCTCCAGGACTGCCCATGGGTGGCTGGTTCCCTGGGTTTGCTGCAGTCTGCAGAACAGTAATCAGAGCCTGGTAGATTCTGGGCATGATATCTGAGGGCTATGTTTTATAACTATAAGATCCTACTTGGAAGGAGCTCTTTTAAAGGATATGCATTTGGGTGATGTCGCAAGATGGATGCTTTTTGGCTCATTATTGTCTAGGATCCACGTTGGAGATGCATTTGGTTTAGTGTGGAAGAGCTTCACTTTCACAGCAAAATGTAACTATTTCTTTTTCTTTTCTGGGTGAGGGAAGCTGATGTAGTAGCACTTGGAAGTTGGTCTTAGTTGTCTGTCACACTGCTGTACCTTCTGGTTCACTTTCCAAAATCTGCTCGGTTCATTATTCAGAACTGGTTTGTTCATTGTTGTTGTGTTCTGGTGTTTCAGTTTAGGTTCTACTTATGCCATGGAGTTTGTGATGCTGGTGTTTTGTGGCTATTAAATCTTTCACCTGCTGTTGACTGCAGTATTTTGTGGGCTCTGATGAAGACACTGATGGAAGTTGCTATTGTGCCTTGATATTCTTTGGTTTCTGAGTGGATTGCTATATTCATGCAGAGATTTCTTGTTTGAAGTTTTGTTACCTGGAGAATTTGGACTCCTTGGCCTTGATATTTTGTTAGAGACTGCAACAACATGGACTTATTTTTAGACCACTTCTTCACAATTCTTTAGATGTTTGTATCTAGACAGTAGCTGTGTTTTAATAAAACCACCAATGCAAAAGGAAAAAGAACAACCAGCTAGTGAATCCACCAATAATTTATTAAAAAGAACTGTAAAAACTTTTAGCTCAGCTCTAACGTCTCGGCTCAACACACAACCCTTCAAGGAGTAGCTTTGTTTTAACCTACACTGAAGCATACCTCAGTGGCAGAGGCCTTTGCAGGAACTTTTGCGTTCCTTTACCTAGATAAAGTGGCCCTTACAAGTGACCTTGTTATAGCAGCCCTCGCTTGGGTCCTTTTTTGGTTGCAGGCCCGAGGGTGTCCATAAAATGGAAGATGTTCTGTCTCATCCTGACCCATAGTGCTTCCTTTATTAGAGAAGAGTTGGATGTTCGTTAGTGGCGGTCATGTTGGCCTGCACACAGTTCCTTGGAAGTTGCAGCTCTGGCAGCCTGGATGAGGCCTTAGATGTGAATGAAAGCATCAACACTTCTGTGCCTACCAGACGGGGGTAAAGTCATCATATCCTCCTGGACCTTCTGACGACAGTAGGCAGTAGAGTGGTAAATGACATCCATCCATCCCAGTGTGAGGTTACCTTTCCTGCAGTCAAACCTGTCACAGTTCCTGAAGGGGGCTGGGATCTCATATGAGCCCCTGCCTGGTGCAGGGAAAATGCAGCTCCCATGGAAGCAGAATCACATAGACCTACTTCAGCTGACAATGTCTTTTGCTGTCTAAGTTCTGGAAAGGGAGGGGAGACCGGATTCATTTGGTTCCACTCAGGAAAAAATGACTGCTGTGTGAAAATACAGAGGACACACTATCATACCCTCTCCCCACAATTGTGGAGAAGACATGTAGTTTGGAAGATGGGCCATGGATGGTGTTTTTGTCTCTCATAGCTGCTCAAATTCTCCAGGAGACCTTAGTATACTGGTGGACTTCCTCAGGTGTCATTCTATCCCATTGTTAGAGCTGTGCTACTGGGAAGAATTGTCAAAATCTGTTGGCATTTGTTGACCCATTATATATAGCCCTTATTACACCATTCTGGGATATTGGCTTCTGTTTTTATTTACTTTCTAAATAAACATATTTTTTCCAAACTAATGATAGACTTAAGTTACTCTTGTTAGTCTACAACAGCATATATATGGATTGACATTTGCTTTATGTTTAGAGCTTTTCATAATAATCAGCTTTTTGAAATATCTGATTTAGGCAAACTGGAGCATTCTGTAAAAAAAACTACATTAAGTTAAACATATTAATTTTCAGTATGACAACACATTGAAAAGAGAGAAATATATTACTGCTGTCTATAAAAGTCACAGATTAAAAAAATGTTGAAGTAAACTTCAGTTCATATGTGGGTGTTTATAAGCTGGGGAAGGAAGTTTCCAGGCATCAGGTAACTTCTGTTTCTAAGCCTAGTGCAGTAGATTGGTTAAGTCTGTCTTCTGCGAATGTGGCACTGCAGACACTGACCAGTTCAGCACATGGGAGAACATAGCCGTATGTTAGATCTACTCAGTTCAGCAAAGAAAATAGGAATTGAGGGTAAATGCATTCTCCCTTTAGTGGAAGAGAAAGCTCTGCATGCCACTGTACCTTTCTCTTTGACTCAATGCCTTGCAAAATTCAGAACAGAAAGATAAGACGTCATCTTCACTGTCATGTGGTAGCTGAGATGGATGTGTTTTCTGGCTGTCATGTCCCTGGCAGTAGAGGTGCCAAGCCCCATACAAGCTAGTAAAGCCCAGCATGGGCATAGTTGTACTCCAATTGGTCCGCGGCTCCTACTAAATATTCTGGAAGAACTTCAGAGGTTATTGAAGTTGTCAGAAGGCATTCCATCCCTCAGGCATACTTTGTCAAGATGAGGATGGCTCTGAATCAGATTGGAGAGAGATCCTTTGTCACTATGTTCTGTTAGTGTGCAGTTGATTCTCACTTACCGTAGACATCTGTTTAACTTATTGCTTAGTTATTCTCCTATTGTGATGTGTGTTTCCACTATTTCAGTGTGTACCATCTTTTTGGACCAGTGCCATGTAGTCTAACAGTTCCTTAATAGGGTTCTCTATCGTCCCCTTTTTTCTTTGTGTTTTTTATCTTCTGCTGTCTGTCAGACATTAGTCCTTCCACAGTCCTTTAGACAATTTATTTTCAGCAAAGTGAGAGTTGATCATGGGAGTCCACCATCCAGGCAGACATCTGGGGATTTTTTTATTTTATTTTTTTATTTTGGCCTAAACCACTTCCTTGGCATCTGACATGAACACTCCAGAGACAAGGGCCTACAACACCTTCCCCTGGGAGATGTGTGCATATTCATGCATATTCCTGTAACACCCATGAAGGCTTTTGTGTGAATGAGGCTTAGCAGAGCCATGTTTGAATTTCTGACTCATAGGCTCCAAGCTGTACACTTCACTGTCCAGTAGTTGCCAGCATTTCAGAATGCTTTGCTGCCCCAAGATGAGCAAGCCAGTATCAGCTGCTCGCAGTGACCTTTGCCCACCTGGCTCCTTTATCATCCAAGCTTCTAATTGTTTTTAGTCATCTGCTTCATAGTCATGACTTTATTTCTCTGTGCGATGGAATCAGAGGTGGGCCTAGTTTTGCATGTCTTTGAAGAACTTTGCCCTAGCTGAGACTTGAACTTTATGTTGGGCATCTCTAAAGTTTGAGTTTTGGAAGATACTTTTCTTGATGCCCATGACTTTTGCTAGTAGGATCTGAGAACTCCAGGCCTTTACTTCTAGAGAACCATATTTGGTATTTCACAAATATTAAGTATCTCTCAAGTATAACCCATATAACCTGCAGAAAGCAAACTTAAAAGTGTATTTAAACCAATTTCCTCACCTTTCCATAACCAAGTGATGCACTGCCAGCTTAGGTTTTACTGGAAGAGAGGCTAGCTTGTCTACTTACTCCAGGTAAAGAATATTGGATATGGGTAATTAAATATTGTAAAAGTAGAATGCTAATTTAATTGTTTTTTTTGTCATCAGAAGGCTAGTCTCCAGTGGAGAATGGCAGTGCCATAGGGTCATAGTTTTGGTGAACAAGCTCAAAGCTATGAATCATCACGAAATTTGATGTTTCAAGTCTCACATTGGAACCTACTAGTGCCTAAGTAGTCATCCAGTTCTTTCTTCAGGGTGTGAATTGATGGTCTGAGTTTAATTGGCAGGAGGTGTTTGTTTATCAGGTGTTGGACTCATCAAGATACAAAGATACCATGTTTCATGGTACTGTTGAATTTTTTTTTTTATTATTCTGGCCAAGTGTCTGATTGTGCTCAAGTCAACAGAGGGATATTCTAAGCAAAGGTTTCAGATAGTAAGAGATCCTGTAATGCTTTGGTGATCATTCATTGGTCTCCTCAAAGAAGGCACAAAGACTCATACTAGAGAGAGAGAGAGAGAGTTGTTGTAGTCTTTGGCTACAAAACAAGGCCTAAAGCCCTCCATTCCTCTTTGTGAGGGTTTTTTTTTTTACCTTTTCCAGTCACATCAGATGGCATGAGAGTGAGTGGTACAGTACTGTATAATTGTGGGATGTACACGGAGGCACATAGCTAACTCCCTGGCATAGCTCTCAGTGCAATGGAGGAAGATCAGGTGAGCAACTCCATATGCTTTGTGACTGCTAACAGCTATATGGACATTGAAGTAAAGGTCATGGTCTACAGGGACTTTAAGGTCTTTTACTGTTTTGTTACCTTTTAATTGTTGTCCATCAATAATGTTTTATGCTAATAGTTTTTTTCTCCAAATGCCAGAGTGCTGCATTTTTGAAAGTAACTGCAATGACATTTCTACTTCATCATCTGTGTGTGGTATTAAGTGCTCTTTGAAGGGGGGGGGGTATGTTATTGGGGTTAAGGAAAATGTTCACAGTTCTGCAGTCATCTGCATATTTGGTAAGTCAAACAATGAAGTCACTTTTATCATCAGAGAAAAAGATGCCAGAAAGGAGTGGCCCCCAAGACATAGCCTTAATAAGCTCTGATTTTAAGAAATAGTGAATATGGGCTTCATACAGTGCTTACCTGTTGAGTACAACTATGTACGCAGTTGTGGAGCTAAGGTGGTAAGGCTTCATATACCATGAGATCTCTTAGTGGGGTATAGTGTTGATTTTTTTACCCAGGTCAAGGCAAATGACATGGACTGATAAACTGTTATCCTGGCCAGTGGGTACGTTTCTAAGAAAGTTTGAGGTTAAACACCATAAGTCTACCTCTGACAAAACTTTACTAGGTTACATCATGGAGAAGGTGGTGTCCTTTTTCTGCCTGAATAATTTCCATAATGATTCTGTCCATCACCTTGCATATTGTATTTCTGAGGATAATTCCAAAGGTAATTACTGGTGTCTGGGAAGAGCTTGTCTTGTGGATTGGTACCACAGTAACCTGCTTCCATATATTAGGGACATAGCCAGTTTGCAATGCCATATTAAGAATGAGTGTAAGGGGGTATGCTTGGCTGTTTTTGAATGCATAAATTGGGCTTCCTTGCATCTCATCTGGTCACATGAAACTGGTGTTTCTGATGGCAAAAGTGACCATTTCAGGTATAGTTTTGGATGAGATCATGTTGCATGGAGGCATGGATGGGTCCTTTATGGCCTGGAATATTTGCTCCAAATCTGTATACTAGTCTGTTAACTATATCTGTTGACTCTGTTATGATGCCGTTTTCTTTCTAGTACGTACTTGTTTCTTCTCCTTCATTTTTAAGATGTGGTTGTTGAGGCCTTATTATTGCCATCCATCTTGATGACAAGTTTTACCTCAAATGAAACTTTGCTTCTTTTGATTATTTTAATGATTTGTTTTGGAAGCAGTTTCCCATAGCCTTGTTGCAATTGTTTAGGTAAAAAGTAAAGGCTTTGTATGCTGTCGAAGTCATGTCCAGTGGTGCAGCTGCTTCCACTGCCTGCTCAACAGTGCATCCACGGCAGCATTTGTGTCATAGCCATGTGGTCACTGCTTCATACTTTTACTAAGCATTATTGCTTGAAGCATGTTTCATGGAGTTTGGCAGACCAGTAGTGCTTCTCAGCCTCCGCCCTGTGGTCTACCTGTGGCCTTTACTTTTTAGGAAGGTTTTATTTGTACTGTTTGGAATTCTTTCTAATGGTTTCCCACTCTAAAAGGCCTTAGTGGTCGAATGCATACTCATTTTATCATTTGCTCTGTGAGAAAGCTGTCTGCAGTGAGTACTTGATATCATCCTGTGGGCTGGGTGGGCTATCCGGCCAGCATCAGTGGATGAATTATTACATCTAGCTAGACAAGTATATAATTTTATATTCTTACTTTTGTGTCTTTCAGGTTGTGCTAGCTCAGTGCATAGAGCTGAATGCACTCTCCTAGCCTGATGCACAGCATCATGATGGGTTCTGCACACTCCTGGACATGGAATCTACTGCAGATACTAATTCATGGATGTGGTTTTCTATGTGTGTGTGTGTGCTCGCGTGTATATGTGTATATATATATATATATATATATATATATATATATATATATATATATGTATGTGTGTGTGTGTGTGTGTATATATATGTGTGTATATATATGTGTGTATATATATATATATATATATATATATATATATATATATATAATGTACATGTGTGTGTGTCTGTGTGTGTATATATGTGTGTATATATATATATATATATATATATATATCTACAGTGGATATAAAAAAGTGTACACACCCCTGTTAAAATGCCAGGTTTTTGTGATATAAAAAATGAGACCGCAATAAATAATTTCAAAACTTTTCCCACCTTTAATGTGACCTATAACCTGTACAATTCAATTGAAAAACAAACACATCTGTTAAGGGAAAAAAAATAAAAAATGTACAATCAGCTGGTTGCATAAGTGTGCACACCCTTAAACTAATACTTTGTTGAAGCATCTTTTGATTTTATTACAGCATTCAGTCTTCTTGGGTAGGAGTCTATCAGCATAACACATCTTGACTTGGCAATATTTGCCCACTCTTCCTTGCAAAAGCGCTCCAAGTCTGACAGATTGCAAGGGCATCTCTTGTGCACAGCCCTCTTCAGGTCACCCCACAGATTTTCTATTGTATTTAGGTCTGGGCTCTGGCTGGGCCATTCCAAAACTTTAATTTTCTTCTGGTGAAGCCATTCTTTTGTTGATTTGGATGTATGCTTGGGGTCGTTGTTGTATTGAAAGGTGAAATTCCTCTTCATCTTCAGCTTTGTAGCAGACACCTGAAGGTTTTGAGCCAAAAGTGACTGGTATTTGGAACTGTTCATAATTCCTTCCTTCTTGACTAAAGCCCCAGTTCCAGCTGAAGAAAAGCAACCCCAAAGCATGATACTGCCACCACCATGCTTCACCATGGGGATGGTGTTCTTTTGGTGATACAAAGTGTTGTTTTTGCGCCAAATGTACCTTTTGGAATTGTGGCCAAAAAGTTCAACCTTGGTCTCATCAGACTGTGACACATTTTTCCACATGCTTGTAGGAGACTTGATGTATTGTTTTGCAAATTTTAGCCGGGCCTGGATGTTTTTCTGCATAAGAAAAGGCTTCTGTCTTGCAACCCTACCCCATAGGCCAGACATATGGAGAATACAGAAGCTTGTTGTCACATGTAGTACAAAACCAGTACTTGCCAGAAATTCCTGCAGCTCCTTCAGTGTTGCTGTAGGTCTTTTGGCAGCCTCTCTGACCAGTTTTCGTCTTGTCTTTTCATCAGTTTTGGAGGGACGTCCAGTTCTTTGCAACATCACTGTTGTCCCATATTTTCTCCACTTTTTGATGACTGTCTTCACTGTGTTCCAGGGTATATCCAGTGCTGTGGGAATTGTTTTGTACCCTTCTCCTCACTGATGCCTTTCAACAGTGAGATCCCTTTGATGCTTTGTAAGCTGTCTGCTAACCATGACTTTTTGCTGTAGCAGGCAACTGAGTAAATGTCAGAAAAATCCTACTAGGACAGCTGAACATTATTTGGGGTTAATCAGATTCTCTTTAATTTGATGGCAGCTGTATACCCGAGAAGACTGAATGTTGTAATTAAAGCAAAAGGTGCTTCAACAAGGTATTAGTTTAAGGGTGTGCTCATTGTACGTTTTTTATTTTTTATATTTTTCCACTAACAGATTTGTTTGTTTTTCAGTTGAATTGTACAGGTTATAGGTCACATTAAAGGTGGGGAAAGTTTTGAAATGATTTATTGTGGTCTCATTTTTTATATCACAAAAAACTGCCATTTTAACAGGGGTGTGGACATTTTTTATAGCCACTGTATGTATGTATGTTTGTGTGTGTGTGTGTGTGTGTGTGTGTGTGTGTGTGTGTGTGTGTGTGTGTGTGTGTGTGTGTATATATATATATATATATATATATATATATATATATATAATCTGTATCAAGTACTGTTAAGGCAAATTCAGTCCAGTCTTCCAGAAGAGAGCAAATGTAAAATTCATTATTATGAAGGGTATGAAACATTCTCTGGGAAGTTGGGAACCCATACACTGGCAAATTTTTCTGCCTTCCTTGGGGTAACATATTATGAGGACTTTGGGCACTGGGAAGGTCATCCAGTATATAGAGCATCCCTCAACTCAGCTTTCGTTTCTTTGAACTGAAGGGCTGTATCTGTTGTGCCATTCTACAGAGGCACAACAAGGAAATCCTAATCCATTCAGCCTTGTCCAGTACACAGAGCAGAGCATCCCTCAACTCTACTGTCATTTGTAGGAACTGAAAGGCTGTATTTGTTGTATCTGTCTGCAGTGGCACAATAAGGAAAGGCTAATCCATTCATCCCTCATGTCTAATTTAATTTCTAGGAACTGAAAGGTTGTATCCATTGTATCTGTCTGCAGTGGCACAATAAGGAAAGGCTAATCCAGGTAACCTGTGTCCAGTATACATTGCATTCCTCATCTCTAATGTCATCCCTTGGAACTGAAGGGGTGTATCCGTTGTACCAGAGGTGCAACAAGGAAAGACTAATCTGGCTAGTCGCTGTAGCGCACTTAGGCTAAGAGGCCAGAGGCCATAATGAAGGAGAGAATTGCATGGAATGTAGGTATCAAAATTGTTCTGGACCTCTCCATTGTAAAGTTATCTAGGAGAGGTTTAAGTAAATAAGTACAAGTGTATTCTTGTTGTAGGATTTTGTCCTGAAGGCCTTAATTGAGCAGTAAACAGTGCTGGCTTGCTCTGGGGATATCACAGAGCAAGCCCTTCCTCATAGCTGCATGTACAAGCGATCACTTAGGAACCCTTAATACTTAAGAGTTTTTGGGGGATATTCTTTTGGGTGCAAGTCTGGCTGATTGTTGTGTAGACAAAAGGTGTCTTAAGGGGCATTGCATTCTATCCAAAAGACAAAACCTTTGATATTTCATAGAGGTTTTTGCTGGGGCCAGTATTTTTTAGTTAGTTGCATTTCAGGTATCATTGATGAATTGCTGTGCCACTAAGTCACGTAAAATTGAATGCAGTCATAACCTTCATTGAGGCTAAGGACGTTCAGTACGACCTGATCCTTACTCTGGTGCACTGAAAGTGTATAACAGTACCTTCGATGAACAATTTGGCAGTTCACAATTGTAAGTAGGTAGAAACAAATGGGAAGGACTTGGGTGTAATTAGCACGTGTAGTAGTAATAGTAGACATAGGCTAGAGTATTTTTAGTATATTTTGCTGGAGATATCACCTTTAGTAGAAAAGCTATGCTTCCATATACCACATGGATAATACAGGTTCTAGAGTAGTATGTCTAGTTCTTGAGGGAATACTGAAGAAAAATACTGATAGTATTGTGTAAGTTATAAAGGCCACTGACCAGGATGGCAAGAATGTTGGCGTGAAAGGTGTCTGAAGGAAAGTTGTGAACATACAAGAAACAGGGTAAGTGGCATGTACTTATGCATGTAGGATGTACATGTCTGCTAAAAATGATTTGTTTATAATTAGAGTAAGATGTGCTGTGAAGAAGCAGCCAATTTTCTGGGATTAGGCCAAATCTGAGAAGATTATTCAGAAGAAAGGTAAGAGGCATGATGAAATGAATTGCCAATGAAGGCTGTAAAGAAAATTTATTTGTGGCATTCAGAAATTGTCGCAGACTTATTTTGACTGTACTGCAGTCCATGGAATTATTAACAGTAAATGTGTGCTTTTTTCATGTCAAAGTTAAACAATGTTTGAAGTTCTTCTGCAGATTCATGGGCACTAAAAACCCAGCCCCCCCGTAACTAAACATATGTGCCTAGTACTTGCACTAGTTGCTAGCACAGTGGACTAAAGCTGTGAGCTGTTAATAACCTGCTTCTTGTGCCCAAGATACAGGGTTTGACTCTTCTACCTACATTTGTAACTCTGAACAGTCACTTAACCGCAGAGTGCTCTTGGGTTGCTTCTGAAAAGCAACAGTTGTCTTCCCCAGTCAACAGAAGTCATAAACACTTCCATCTGCCTTCTGTAGATAAACACTTCTATCTTTAGGGAGTAAAATAATCTTAGCGCAGAAATATTGTAATTACTAGTCACACTAACATGCCGCGAGACTGCATTGTGTATTTGTTGATTTTTCTGCCCCTGTGCCTGACATCCAGTCCGCTGCTATGGTCACCCATTCATTCCTCATGGAATGAGAGCTCAGAGCCCACTCTTTCTCTTACCAGGCAGGAGCAATCTGCAACATGTCAGTCAATGAGGCAGGTATGGGGGGATTTTCAATTTAGTTCTGTAACACCCACCCCTTTGGTGATGAAGTAAGCACTCACGTCACTACTGGGGCTACAAGTGCTCCCTATGAAGGAGCGCATGTGCTCTCACACACACACACACACACACACACACACACACACACACACACACACACACACTATGAGAGCTACAAGACTCGGCTTGGGTAGCCACACTTCTCCCACAGCCATGGCCTCAGTGAGAGAAGTTGGCGTCCTGCAGCTGGAGTAGCATGCCCAACAACCAAAGACCTGCTTAATCCCTTCCCTTAGGTGAGTGCACTTGCAAGAGGCTTTGTCTTTCCTGCCCTTCTTCCCTCCAGCACTCATGTTCTTATTTAGTAGCGTTACTTTCCATATCCTTCACTAAAATCAGAAAAGGAGAAATTTGTTTAATTGTAGCAGCTTAACTTTGTAATAACTCAGAGTTTCCCACTGTTGTGCAAGAAAAAGGGTGTCAAAAAAACCTTAGATTGGAATGTTTATTTTAAAAAGTTTTTTGAGGTTTTTATAAAGTAATATACTGTAAAACTGTGATACAGATGGACAGCAGCTTTACTCAGAGGTACAGTTTACTTACAAGTTTTAGGGTGCTAGGCTTGAATCCCCAAGGTATTTATCAGCTACCTTAAGAGCATAAAGCAGATTTTCAGATGATGTGGGCTGCAGGCAATTTAATGGGGAATACCATTTAATTTCAGGCAATACCTTTATAGTAATTCATCATTTGTGATATGTGTGTGACAAACGTGATAAAAAATGTAGAGCCTTGGTCTGGCACAAAGTCAAACCTCTGGATTTTGCAAGCTGCAGTTCATGTGGTAAGTTAAAAGCTTACCATAAGAGCCAAGGTGGTTTATGGGACTATAATGGAGACTAAATTGAAGCCTGTTTAACAGTTGGTCTTGCTTATCACCCCACATCTGTTTCCATATGTAAATGTTGGCCATAATTCAGAAAGCAAAATGGATCTTTGAGCTGCTAAGCAAATGCTGAAAACTGAGCTTTTCTGATATGTAACCACTACAGACTTGTAATGTGAGTACTGCTGTTTGTAGAAGTGAACTGTAAAAATCAGTTTTGAGTTCCTGTGTGAAAGACCAAATTACAACAACTTTTGCATGCCATATTATATTTTCCCTCTCTGTTTACTGCATACAGTAATGTAGCCTAATGTTTGTACCATGAATGTAAGGTTGTCTCACAGAATATTTGGAGAGAAAGCAGTGAAGTGCAGAATAGATAAGAAAATTATAGTGATGAAAACACGTAGCTCATGAAAAACAGTAATACATAAATGTAAAGTTTACTTTTACTCAAAGTGTCATCTTAAACCACTTAAAGTCTCTTGGCTGCAGACTGTTTTCTGCCTTCATTATATGAAGATGTGGCATTTGAATTATTTAGATATATGTTCACCTTAGTCAAAACCCAGAGTTGCAACAAACTCTCTGGTGCTCTAGGGCAATGCCTCCTTTTGGTGCTCCCCCAGATGAGATTAAGGAACCAAAAAAAGCACTCCTCAGGCTGGAATAGTCTTCAGAAAAGTAGTATATAGCTACGTAATGCCTGTTTTAACTGACATTCAATGTGTGTGTTTCTTATGAACTGTAGCAACATCTAAACAGTTTATAAGAAGCATTTAATGTTATTTAAGTAGCTGTGTTTGCAAACAAAGTTGAGGAAATGCTTTGCCATCACTACAGCTGTTTCTTTCAGGAATTCTTTCAGGAACAGAGCAGAAGCCAACAGATTATGTGACTAAAGCTCCAGGAGAACTCTCCTAACTGCTTGCATCCTGGGCAGCCATACCTGTCACCCCACCCTTGCTACAGCTATGCCAAAGACAACAGAAAGTAAGCAGATTCTGTACTAGGATTAAATGGTCATGGGAATTACAGCACAAATGAGGTGCAAGGCCCTACAGTACCATGCCTTAGGTCTTGCCTTTCTCATCATGGAGGGGCAGGCCAGTCATACCAGGGGTAAATTTATGATTACTTGTCCAATTCCTTTTTAAAGGTAGACAGTGTGTCACACTGCTTATCTTGGAGAGGGAATTTGTGCCAGGGAGGGGGTAGGCACTGCATGACAAATCTGTCCCTCCTCCTCAGCTTATTTATTTGTTGGAATAGATTTCAGATCTCTGGCCTAGTGTTAGCTTTTAGTTTATTGTGTTAGCCTTTGGTTTATTGCGATGTAAGGGTTCTTTGATTACTGGATCCCTTATAGCCCTATAAGCAAGGCACAGATCACCTCTTAAGGAGTCTATATGAAGCTGAGTACAGGGGCAAAGACTGTAGTCTTTCTTGGTAGTTCAGATATTTTAAGCCCCTGATCTTTTTAGTTACAAACTTGTGGAGTCTTTCCAGTTACTCAATATGCTTAGTAAGATGGATCCCAAAGGGATTGTTGTACTCAATGATGGGTCTAATCAATGTTCATAGGTTCATAGGTTCATAGGTTCATACTAGGCTATCTGCCCGAGGGCATTTACAAGCCTAGCCCATCGTTTTGTGGCTTACGCCACCCCTTTAGTATGGGGAACTATACCCATTATTTTGCTGTGCCTCTGTCGAGCAGTGACACTGAGGTAACCCCTGGGGTATATCTGCGATCTCCCATCCATTGGTCAAGATTTCTCTTGAACAAGGCCAGCGAGGTGCTCTGCCTCACATGTACCGGGATTTTGTTCCACAGCATAGGGAGTCTTTGGGTGATGAATCTATCCCTCCAGCACGTCCTATTAATAGCCGTGTCAAGGTTTAAGTCTCCGCCCTTGTGGCTCTGATGGATCTAGATTTTTTGAGGTGAAGCATATTCATCAAATCTGGGTTTGACATGGCCTTGTATGTTAGGCAAAGGTCACCTCTGTGCAAGCGGTTAGCGACTGAATAGAGCTGGAGTTCTTTCAGTCGGGCAGCATAGGACAGATTTTTGAGACCCTTTATCCTTTTGGTGAGGAACTTTTGTGGCCTCTCCAGCTGCTGCAAGTGTCGGGTCAGATACATTCCGAATGGGGCATTGTACTCAATCATTGGTCTGATGAGTGATGAGTAAAGGGAGACTATGACCTCCCTTGATCTAGATGAGAATCCCTTCATGATAAGGTGGGCAATGTAGAAGGTCTTCCTAACTACTTTAGCTACATGGGTGTCGAATGACAGACTACTATCAACCTGGGTCCCCAGGTCCCTGATAACTTCTTCTGTGCTCAGTGGATTGCCACCTATTTGGTAGCTAGGGGTAACCTTGTTTTTCCCGAAGGGTATGACTATGCATTTTTGGCATTTAACTTTAGGCCGTGGCTCTGGCACCAGTTATCCATTTCTGTGAGACCCTTCTGAAGGATATCTGTGTCAGATGTGTTTTCTACTATGGCGCCCAGTTTGCAGTCATCTGCAAACTTTGTCAGCCATAACCCTCCTGTGTTTGCTTGTACTTGGAAAAGTAGATGCCAAACAAGAGTGGGCCCAGGACTGAGCCCTGTGGGACACCACTTGTGACAGGCTTTGAGTCTGACATGGCGCCAGCAACTCTGACCCTGTGGGTTCTGTCACTCAGCCAGTTTGCAACCCATCTTGTGATGTATGGGTTGACATTTAAGCTGATGAGTTTTTCAATGATACCTGAGTGGGGTATTGTATCGAAGGCCTTAGCCAGATCGAGGTAGGCTGTATGGACTGCCTTTCCTCATCAATGGCTTTGGTGACTGTTTCAAAAAGTCAACCAAGTTTAAAAGGCATGATCTGCCTTTGACAAAGCCAAACTGGGTTGGATCCAAAGTCTGCAAATTCCTATGTCTTTATTTATGAGGTCCATTATGATCCTCTCCATGGCTTTGCAGATAAGGCTTGTCAAGCTAATGGGCGGTAATTTCCAGGGTCGGTGGAGGCACCGCCTTTGTGAAGTGGTACCACAGTTGCAGTGCGCCACTCCTGGGTATGTATCCAGAGGTAAGACTTTGATTAAACAGCTGTCCTAGCTGTGGGTTTAATTCCTCATTGAGTTCATGGTGCACACAGCCGGGGACACCATCAGGTCCCATGGATGCTGTGATTTTGCTTTGGAGAGCAGTTCTCACTTGGGCGCTGGAGATGTTTGGGGGCTGCAATCGTTTGGTATAGATATCTCTCCTTTTGGGGAGGGGAGAAGTTTGCACTGAACCTGTCAGCCAGTATGTTGGCAATGTCTGTAGGATCAGTAATCTTCACATCATTTTGAACTAGCTCTGAGCATATCTGGGAGTTTCCTCCCAGGTTTCTAACATAGCTAAAGAAGGCCTTATGATTGTCTTTTGAGTCTTTAGCTATTTTTCTCTCGAAATTTGCTTTGGATGATTTTATGAGAGCTCTTAGTTTTTTACTTATAGTGATCAAGGGTGTCTTACCTTTTAAGGATTTTGCTCTATCTTGTAGTAGCTTCCTCCTTTTGTTGTAGAGTTTGTTTATGGCTGGGGTCCACCAGACTGGACGCTTGCCTTTGGTACAAAGAGTCTTTGTTTTGCTTGGGATTGCCTTATCCATGCAGTCCTGCAGGTGCTGGTAGAAGGCATTTGTAAGTGATTCAGCGGCTTGAGTACTGTTTTCCGCTGGCTCGGGGGCCTTAAAGGAGACCACACTAGTCTTTAGAAGTGTGAAGTCGGCTTTTGAGAAGTTCTTTACTGTGGTCTTTTTTATTTCAGGTGGGGGTGGGATGAGGACCTCCAGCGAGATTAGTTTGTGGTCTGATCTCACCAGTGAGGGGTACACCTCCGGTGTTGAACATTGTGCTCCCATGTTCGTGATGATGAGATCAAGTATGTTATCTCCTCTTGTGGGGATGGTGACTAGTTGTTCCATGGCATTTGAGTTAATGAATTCCAGGAACTTTTGGGCTAGGGTGTTTGGGCTTGAGTAGTGTTCCCAGTCTATATTAGGGTAATTGAAGTCACCTAGTATGATGGTGTTTGGTGATACATTTATCCCTCTAGTGTTTTCAGGAAGGCCATGTGAGGTTCCTGAGTTTGTGAGGGTGGCCTGTAACATGCTACAATTTGCAGAGCAGTCTTGCCTATGGTTAATTGCACCTGGATGGTCTCCGATGCATCGTGCGTTGCCACCAGTCTTGAGGTGTGGGTGTCCTTGATGAATATGGATACCCCTCCTTTCTTGGTATTGTCCGGATTTTGGGGCCGGAACGCATGATATGAGGTAAAACCTGATAGCGCTGGGGTGCTCTCAGGAGCCTTGAACCAGGTTTCTGTCACAGCACAGACATCGATGTTCTCCATACTGAGAAGGGCCTCGAGTGCGTGCATTTTGAGATTTAGACTTCTGGCATTGAGCAGCATTACCCTTAGTTTTTTCCTTTTTGTGTTCTAGGGTGGTAGGTTTAGAATTTGAGCCTTGCCTAAAAAGGCACTATGGGGTGGCAAGAGCCTTTGCCAATATCCGAATCCCAGGGGTGACAGGTGCAAGCCGTCCCTTGAAGCAGCGTGGCTTGTCCAGCATGTCATCCCAGGCAGACAGACACTGGATCCCCTTTGAATGACACCAGTGTTTAAGCCAATTGTTAAAGCTGATCATCTTATCTCTGTATTGTGGCATCATTCTTGGTGAAGGTAGGATACTGCTCAAGGTCAGGGTCATACCTGCCTGGGCTACATAATCAGAGAGCTCCTCAATGTCTCTTTTCATGTAGTCCAAGGAGGTACGTCTCAGGTCGTTTACACCAGCGTGGACAATGACTGAGTCATATTTGTACCTGCTGTTGAGAGACCTTAGTGCTTGCGTTATGTGGCGGATTCTAGCGCCCGACAGGCAGCTTACTGTGACCTTCTCCTTACTCAGTCTGGTGAGCGGGACGTCAGTGTGTCTGACTATGGAGTCACCAATGACTAGTGTGTCTGGCATTGTGTTTGGCCTTAAGGGCTGTGACTGTTTTACACTCTGACTGTGAGGTCTATGTGTTGCAGGTGTTGTGTTCTGAGGTGGTGGTTGTTTGGGTGTCTGCTTTGGTGGCCTCTGCTGTTTTGGTAGATTTTTGATCAGAGCCTCCGAGTATGTCTTTGTGTGTTTATGTGTATGATTTGAGGTTGTAATGGTACTATGTGAGACTGGGTCTATAGTGTGTGTGGTAACCTTCTCCTCCTGACTGGTCTTGCCAGTCCTATGTTGAGAGAGCTCAGCCTCCAGTTTGGCCGTATAGTTGCATCTCTCGCATGTATTTATGTTTTGTGGGAGGAGGAGAGGGTTGTCTGTGTACATGAGGCAATTGTAACATTGCCTCAATATTCCCAGGTTCACCAGCTGAGCAGGAGAGGACACTAGCAACTGATCCCTCGACATGCTAGAAGGAATAGAAAAAACTTTAAAAAGATTCCGGGGACGTGGGTGACCGAGAAATGGGGGTTGCCTTTTGGGGTACTATCTATGACAAGAGTGCCGTATCAAGGTAATAAGTACTGTAGGAGCAAGTGCTACGTTTAACAGATAGAGAATAGTCTACTTGGAGTCAAGTAGAGATGATCTTTTTAATTATAGGATACGCTGATTAGACCAGTAGTATAGTTCGAGGAAGGTAGTTTTAAGGGAAAATTTGAAGAGTGGACTTTAGGTAGCCTGAATAGTTTAAACCTGCTTAACCGGAGCTGCCTTAGTGTGCAACAGTGGCAACTCAGTGCTAAATCGCGCTAATGCGCTCTAAAGCGTGCTTTATAGCAGGGGGCTGGAAAAGACAGGAAATGACCCAAAATGGCCAATAAACTACAAGTTACTGCCTTAAACCACTCCTCTGAGGACAAATGAAGGAGTTATGGAAATGACCCCTAGTGGCCAATAAAACTACAGTTTCAAGTCAGTAACCACCTCTACGGGGGGCAGGGAAGCTGCTCAATGTTAGTCACTGCCACTGATGAACACAGAGACCCTCCTTCAGCCCAAGCAAAAATGGCCTCACAGAAACTTTCAAACAGTTCAGGAACAGCAAGCCTGTAACTGAACTTTTTTAACTCTCAGAAAAGTGGGAAAAAGCAAGATTTTTTTTTGTTTTGTTTTTACAGAGATAGCAGAGGTTCACAAGTAATATCAAGTTATAACAGTGCAGTAAATGACCCCACACAAGAGTGCTAGGTCAAGGACAGAAAATATGCAAGTTTTAAGAAAAAAGCGATTTAAAATTAAGTGCAAACAGGAAATTCAGCAAACAGCTTTTGGTTGTGCTCTAAATACAGCTACTAATACAGAAATCAAGTTTAACAAGCCAGAAAATGCTCAAGCTAGGCAGCTATGCAGAAAAACTTAGCAAATAAACAGAGAAAAAATACTTAAAATCTCAAAAGTGGCTCCTTCTTCTCTCAGCGTTTTTCCTCTTGGAGGGTGCTTCACCAACAGCCAACAAGCCTGAAAAGACGCTCAAACCACGAGGCAACTAGGTTTTAAGAGAGGAAGATGAAGGAGTTATGGAAATGACCCCTAGTGGCCAATAAAACTACAGTTTCAAGTCAGTAACCACCTCTACGGGGCAGCGAAGCTGCTCAATGTTAGTCACTGCCACTGATGACCACAGAGACCCTCCTTCAGCCCAAGCCAAAATGGCCTCACAGAAACTCTCAAACAGTTCAGGAACAGCAAGCCTGTAACTGAACTTTTTAACTCTCAGAAAAGTGGGAAAAAGCAAGATTTTTTTTTGTTGTTTTTTTTACAGAGATAGCAGAGGTTCACAAGTAATATCAAGTTATAACAGTGCAGTAAATGACCCCACACAAGAGTGCTAGGTCAAGGACAGAAAATATGCAAGTTTTAAGGAAAAAACTATTTAAAATTAAGTGCAAACAGGAAATTCAGCAAACAGCTTTTGGTTGTGCTCTAAATACAGCTACTAATACAGAAATCAAGTTTAACAAGCCAGAAAATGCTCAAGCTAGGCAGCTATGCAGAAAAACTTAGCAAATAAACAGAGAAAAATACTTAAAATCTCAAAAGTGGCTCCCATCTACACTCAGCGTTTTTACCTCATGCAGGGTGCTTCACCAACAGCCAACAAGCCTGAAAAGACGCTCAAACCACGAGGCAACTAGGTTTTAAGAGAGGAAGATGAAGGAGTTATGGAAATGACCCTAGTGGCCAATAAAACTACAGTTTCAAGGCAGTAACCGCGTCTACGGGGGCAGGGAAGCTGCTCAATGTTAGTCACTGCCACTGATGAACACAGAGACCCTCCTTCAGCCCAAGCAAAATGGCCTCACAGAAACTTTCAAACAGTTCAGGAACAGCAAGCCTGTAACTAAACTTTTTAACTCTCAGAAAAGTGGGAAAAAAGCAAGATTTTTTTTTGTTTTTGTTTTTACAGAGATAGCAGAGGTTCACAAGTAATATCAAGTTATAACAGTGCAGTAAATGACCCCACACAAGAGTGCTAGGTCAAGGACAGAAAATATGCAAGTTTTAAGAAAAACGATTTAAAATTAAGTGCAAACAGGAAATTCAGCAAACAGCTTTTGGTTGTGCTCTAAATACAGCTACTAATACAGAAATCAAGTTTAACAAGCCAGAAAATGCTCAAGCTAGGCAGCTATGCAGAAAAACTTAGCAAATAAACAGAGAAAAATACTTAAAATCTCAAAAGTGGCTCCTTCTTCTCTCAGCGTTTTTCCTCTTGGAGGGTGCTTCACCAACAGCCAACAAGCCTGAAAAGACGCTCAAACCACGAGGCAACTAGGTTTTAAGAGAGGAAGATGAAGGAGTTATGGAAATGACCCCTAGTGGCCAATAAAACTACAGTTTCAAGTCAGTAACCACCTCTACGGGGGGCAGGGAAGCTGCTCAATGTTAGTCACTGCCACTGATGAACACAGAGACCCTCCTTCAGCCCAAGCAAAAATGGCCTCACAGAAACTTTCAAACAGTTCAGGAACAGCAAGCCTGTAACTGAACTTTAACTCTCAGAAAAGTGGGAAAAAAGCAAGATTTTTTTTTTTGTTTTTGTTTTTTACAGAGATAGCAGAGGTTCACAAGTAATATCAAGTTGTAACAGTGCAGTAAATGACCCCACACAAGAGTGCTAGGTCAAGGACAGAAAATATGCAAGTTTTAAGAAAAAAACGATTTAAAATTAAGTGCAAACAGGAAATTCAGCAAACAGCTTTTGGTTGTGCTCTAAATACAGCTACAGAAATCAAGTTTAACAAGCCAGAAAATGCTCAAGCTAGGCAGCTATGCAGAAAAACTTAGCAAATAAACAGAGAAAAAATACTTAAAATCTCAAAAGTGGCTCCCTTCTTCTCTCAGCGTTTTTTCCTCTTGGAGGGTGCTTCACCAACAGCCAACAAGCCTGAAAAGACCCCAACAAGCCTGAAAATGTGAACAAGATGAGGACTTCTTTCGATCTAGAAGAAGTGCATTTACCTATGAGTTGTGCAAGGTAAAAGGATTTTCTTACTGCTGTTGCAATGTGATGGACAAACATTATGGAGCTGTCCAGTCAAGTACCAGAGCCTCTCGCGATATTTTAATTGTGAAGTGGTGTGTTATCTGTGCTATAAGCCTGAGGTAGGGGATGCTTACCAAATGCTCCAGTGGAACATTTTTTTGGTGTTGAGTTTGAGCCAGTTTTTAGTATACCAGCGATTGACAAGTTTAAGTTCCCGTTGGAGTGCATGTATGTCATAGAGGGGCTTGACGACTACTCCTGCTTAAGGTCATCAGCAAACTTTGTTAACCAAAGATCCTCATTTGATAAGAGGAGATCTGAGAAGTAGATACCAAACAGCAGAGGTCCTTGCACAAATCTCAGTGGAACTCCACTGGACACCTTCACACTTTCCAAGGATGCACTCCCAACTCTTACTGTGCAAGACCTGTCCCTAAGCCAATTGACTGTCCACTGAACTAATTACAGATCAGTTTGGCGCTCCTTCAACTTGTTTGTTATATTTGCATGTAGTACAGTATAGAATGCTTTGGTGCGGTTGAGTTAAGCTGTGTGGGCAGCTACAGTCTGAGTAACCCTGTCAAAGATGTTTGCAAGATATTGTTAGGCAGGATCTACCTGTGACAAAGGCAAATTACTGGGGGTTGAGTTTGATAAGATTTTGATGTCATATTTAATTAGATCATTTATGATACATTCTATCACTTTGTATATAAGACTTGTTAGGCTGATGCTTCTGTAATTCACAGGGTCTGAGGTGGGGCCACCCTTGCGGAGTGGCATCACAACAGCTGTGTACCACTCACGTGGGAAAAAGCCAGATAATAGAGTTAGGTTGTAGAAGCTGAGGAGTGGGGGTCCAAGTGTGTTTGTTTAGTGCTATTAAATCATGTATGTTGTCAGGCCTTATGGATGAAGTATTCATTTTGGACATTGCCTACAGTATGTGCTCATTCATGATGATTGGTGGCTTGATTTCATCAGGGATAAGTGGGCTTGGAATAGATGTCTGTGGGAGTAGAGTTGGAACTTAAATTTATTTGACAATATGTTAACAGTATCCACTGGATTAGTGTAGTTAGTACCACTACGAAAAAGCTCTGAATTGTGTTGGGTGTTGGTTGATCCTTATTTTTCTGGCATAACTAAAGAAGGATTTATAGTTGTATGTGCCTTCTCTAACTAATCTGAGTTCAAGGGATGCCTTTATTTTTCTTATGTCCTTTTTCAGTTTTTTGTCTAGCTGTTTTATGTTCACTTTAATTTGCAGGTCATTTGTTTTGCTGTATAGGTTTACGAATTCCTTCATTTTCTTATGTAGTCTACATGATTATAGATTTAATTAATGCTTGATGAGCACCATGCTGATTTGCTTTTTAAGTCTTCCTATTTGCTTGGATCTAGCTGGAACTGCCAATTTAATACATTTATCCAGGTGCAAGTAGAACTTTTCTGCTTAACTCTGCAGTATTTACAGTATGAGTAATACTGTTATACTCAAATTTAGAGACTTCATCATAGATTCTTAGGAGCTTTGTACAATTCCTTTAATTCAGTGATATTTGTTTGTCAGGGTGGAGATTTTGATGGTGAAAGTTTTTAGTTTGTAGTCTAACTTAACCAGTGAGGGGGATACCTTGGGATGGTACATATAGATGCTAAGTTAGTTATGACCAAGTAAAGTATATTCTATTCTGTAGCAGATTCATTTACGGTAAGGTTCAGGGAGTTTTTGTTTATAAAATGTAAGAATTTGTGAGCATATCCTACATTGGTGGAGTAGGTCATCCAATTAATTACTGGGAAGTTAAAATCACAGCATTCTTACTTAATAGGGAGTTCATCAACAGTTTAAAGATTGTTGTGTGATTTTCTTTTAAGAACATGGCGGGGTTTCTGTTACAGTGATCTGGACAGTTGAACTTCTTTAGTGCGATTTAACTTTGTAAAAACTGCACTTGAGGGTCTCTAGGTATCTATTTCGGGTTTATAGTATAAGATCTACGGCTTAAAACATTGAACAACATATGGTCGATGTCTTCAAACGTCAACCTTATAAAAAGACAAAAAAAAGAAAAAAGTACCCTAATGGGTTTAAGAAGGGGGGCAAGCCCCCCTGCACCCCACACGTGGGGGGGCTGCACCACCCACACCCCATGCTGCTTAAATATACTAACTCCGAGACCGCACTACATTGCAGTAAACAGAAATCTCCCCTTACGGAGATTTCCATTTACATGCTCAAGATTCTGAGCGTTCGATATTCTTGTGTCAACAATGTCAGATTCGACATTGTTGGCTTTCGAGAATATGATATAGACCCTCTATCTCAAAGTAGTTTGGTACCTAACAAATATGTATATGACATTGTAGTTTCCATTAGGCATAATAGGTGGTAAGCACAAAACTTGGGTATTGAGGGGGTGCCCTCTGGACACTTAAACTAGGTCTGAGTACAGCACGCACATGGATATGCTACTAATACAGGAGGACCTAAAGGTGTGTCAGTTTATTTAGAGTTCTAGCATTAAGTAAATTCATCTTGATATAGTACAGTAGTTGATTTGTTTTAGAGCTTAGGTTGGGTAGTACTTCATCAGACATTGCCTAAAAAAGGCACAGTGCAGTTAGCAAAAGCTTTGACCAGTATGCAGAAGCCTTGGAATGAGAGATGCACATCGTCTTTGGTGAAGCAAGTACAGGTCTCATCCACCTTGTCCTATGCAGACACATATTGGGTCTCACTAGAATGACACCAAGTGTTTAACCATTTGTTAGACAGTCATTTGTTTTTTAAACCTTGGCATCACTTTTGGTGTTGAACATGCACAGAGACCTCATTCATGTGCCTCTCCATATCCCTCAGGGTTCTGCTTACCAGGTCATTTACCCCAACATGTGCCACTAACATGCTGGGATAATTCAAATTATACCATGACCCCCCCAAAACGTGCACGCTGATTGGCCAGTGTGCCCGTTGTAAATCGAGTTATACTAATGGAAAAAGGTCCGGTCGCCCGGACTTTTTTCCATTAGTATAACTCGTTTTTATATGGGTTTAACATAGCGAGACAGCTTTAAAATAAGCAACGGAGATCTCCGTTGCTTATTTTAAAGCTGTCTCGCTATGTTAAACCCATTTAACATAGCGAGACAGTGTTTTAAAAAAAGCAACGGAGAAAGCAAGATCTCCGTTGCTTTTAGTGTCTCCCTATGTTAAATGAGTTTAACATAGCGAGGCAGTTTTAAAATAAGCAACGGACATCTCCGTTGCTTATTTTAACTGTCTCGCTATGTTAAACTCATTTAACATAGCGAGACATAAAAAGCAACGGAGATCTTGCTTTCTCGTTGCTTTTGCTCAACTCTGATGTACTGCGCAGGCGCGCAGTACATCAGAACCGCCGGATGCTAGACATCCGCGGAAGGGCAGCAAACAGGCATTATACTATGCCATTATTTAAGAAAAGTAATAGTTTCTTTTCTTAAATAATGTCATGTATAATAGCAATAACACGCCTGGTGGGTAATGCTAAATTTACCCACGGTTGGCTTTGTTTGGTCCCTCGGGCTTCGCCCTCGGGGCCAAACCACGCCAACCGTGGGTAAATTTAGCATTACCCACACCCAGGCGTGGGTTATTGCTATAGTATCACATGATTACAATTCATTCATTCTTAAAGACACAAACTAATAAAAAACATTCATGTAAATGTTGTATATCTGACAACAAATATATATAAAAAAATAATAATATATGTTAAAAATTATTAAACACTGTAAAAAACAGCAAAAAATACAAAACTCTTATTATTTCCTATTCAATGGTCTAGCTTTTAATTTTGTTCTGATAGGTATTTTGTCATTGAGGCCATGCTCATAATCTCCAAATAGTCTGACTATCCATTTCACTTCCAACTGCTCAGTTAGGTTCCTGATATCACTCTTTCCTGATGTTCTCAAAAATACGTCCCACCACCATAAACCTGAAGAAATGTGTACTATCAGTGTCTAAAATGGACTCACTGTGCTACCCTTACCAATATGATAATGTTCCTTAATCCTTTCCCTAAGTGCTCTATCAGTTTTGCCAGTGTAGAATTTTAAACATACAGGGAAATAAGATAAATAGACCATGTGAGCAGTACAACACGTCGCATAAATATTGATCTGTAAACTTTGTCCTGATCCAGAAGTTTAAACACATTAATACTATCAATATACTTGCACGCATGGCAATTCCCACATGCAGTAGTACATTTAATGTCATGATCAAGTGTCTTATTCTTAGGATAACACAGTCGTCTTCTCAAAGATTTCATGATCTTGTACACAAACTTCAGTTTAGTGTCTACTATCTCTTTGATGTCATCGTCTGTTGTCAAAATGTTCCAGTGTTTTTCAGTAATGTCCCTATATTGTCGTATATCACTGGAATAATATAGGCACATTTTTAATTTATTATCATTCTTCTTGTGCATTGAGTCCGTATCACTGCTATTTTTTTTTTACCAAAATAGGGCCTAGCTTTACTAGTTCTCAAACCGGACACGAACTCAACACTCTCAGTAATATCATCCTGTGCATAACCCCTGGCAGTGAATTCTTTCATTAAACTACAGGTCTGCTGTATTAATTCAGTGTCATGCACACGCAGTCTGGAAGCTCTATAAACTTGCCTTCTAACCACACTTTTAAAAATATGCGATGGATGCATGCTTTCCCTAACCAAAAGATGGTTGCAATGACATGACTTTCTGTGTAACTCTGTTGAAATACTACCTTCCAAATCTAACAATACCTTTACATCTAGAAACTCTACAGAGTCAACTGAAATTTTTGAAAATGAGGTGGTGTTATTGATATAATCAATAAACTCATGAAAAGTACTTGCAGACCCTTCCCATAAAAGAAAAATGTTGTCCACAAATTGAGGATAAAATACTACTTGCCACTAAATGGTCCATCAAAAATATGTTGATGTTCCCATATCGTCAAAACAACATTGGCGTAGCTATTGGCACATGATGTGTCCATAGCTACGCCATGTTTTTGCCAGTAAAAGCATCACCAAACACAAAAATATTGTTATTCAACACACAATCCAATAAAACACTGATCAATTTGATTTTCCTATCAGTAAAATTAGTGTATCTTTCCAAAAACTGCTTTACACAAATAAGTCCTTCACTATTGGGAATGACTGTAAAAAGAGGCGTGACGTCTAGTGTCACCAAATACAAATTGTTACTTCTCGTATGCGTTTCCATGAATATGAATAAATCACCTAAAAAATGTTGGGTATCTCTTAAAATATGCATACAAGCATTCAAAGCAAGTCTAAGCTGTTTTTCTATATAAATGGATGCAGGCTCTGTACACCAGTTTCACTTCGCTACAATAGGATGTAGGGGTCAGTATCACATAGTCGAAGTTACTTAACTTCGAACACCTAATGGTCGAACCATTATGTTCGAAGTTACATAGCTTTGACTACCTAAAAAAAAAAAAAAAAAAACACAAATGGACAACAAAATAAACTGTTGTAAGCAAGGCCCCCCACACCTCCAGCTACTTAAATATACCAACTCTGAGATCGCATCACATTGAACAGAATGGAAACCTCTGCCTATGGAGATTTCCATTCACACACTCAAACTTTTACAAATTCAAACTTATGGTCTCGACCATACGTAGTTCGAAGTTGTAAAAGTTCGATGATGTGATAGGAACCCTAGGACGTAGTGGGGGGTAACTGGATCTTTGTGTAATTTGGGCAGGCCCTGAATGACAGCTACCAAAGCATCATGGACCATTAAATAGTTAAACATTTATCAATCAAACCTTCTTTTAATAAGGTTCTAAACACTGCTCACTGTAATAATCATAGAATCAACACGTTTTCTTGATATCTTGACATAAAAATGAGTGTCAGACAACATAGGCACCATACCATTACTATATCTTTCATAATCAAATAGCACTATAGGGCCTCCCTTATCAGCTGGTCTAATGATTAACTTGCTGTTGTGCTGCAAGTCTCTCAGAGCTTTGTACGCAAGTTTAGTTAAGTTACATTTCCTTCCACATTTTTTTATTTCTACCATTGGAGGCATACATTTTACAAAAATCATCCAAACACAGCTTTTCAAATGCACTGACCAATGAATATGAATTGGGTATAAATGTGCTTGGTTTTTTAAAATTTCAAGTGTCTTTGTAAGCTACATCACTTTTGAAGTTCATTTGAAGCACTTACTTTTATTACTTTCTATTTTGTTAAATAAATAGAGGTTTTTGCCTAGCCGTGTTGGTTCTGTACTTGTTTTTATTTCAAGTTTACAGTTTTCTTGTACCACACCTCTCACCTGTTCCTGTGTGTTTTTTGCTTTTTGTGGATACATTATTGAAAAACACTGCAATATTTTGACAACAGACGACATCAGAGAGAGAGAGAAGACACTAAACCAAAGTTTGTTTATAAGAGCATGAAATCTTTGAGAAGTCGTCTGTGCTATCCTAAGAATAAGACACCTGATCATGACATTAAATGTACTACTGCATGCGGGCATTGCCATGCGTGCAAGTATATTGATAGTAGTAATGTGTTTAAACGTCAGCATCAGGACAGAGTTTATAGATTCAATATTTATGCAACGTGTAGTACTGCTGATGTGGTCTATTTAGCTTATTGCCCTATATGTTTAAAATTCTATATTGGCAAAACTGATAGGGATAGGATTAAGGAACACTACTATCATATTGGTAAGGGTAGCATGATGAGTGCATTATCCAAGCCCATTTTAGACACTGACAGTACACATTTCTTCAGGTTAATAGTGATAGGACGTATTTTTGAGAACATCAGAATGGGTGATATCAGGAACCTAACTGAGCAGTTAGAAGCAAAATGGATAGTCAGACTAAGTGGAGATTATGGGCATGGCCTCAATGACAGAGTACCTATCAGACCGAAACTTAAAGCTAGACCATTGAATAGAAAGTAGTATAGTTTTTTTGTATTTTTTACTGTTTTTACAGTGTTTAATAGTTTTTAACATATACTATTAATAGTTTTTTTGTATATTTGTTGTTAGACATTTAGATGAATGTTTTATAGTAGTTTGTGTTTAAGAATGAATGAATTGTAGTCATGTGATACTCTGAAGTATTTAATGAGTTGTTTCTGTGTTTGTAATATACATCTGATGAAGTAGCTTTGCCTTGGTATTAAACACGGGTTTTATACTGGAGTTTCTGGCTGTTGTTGGGTCCTTTTGTCTATTTTTCGTGGTGTACAAATAATAAGAATGGTTTAGGTTTTAGAAGATTAAAGAAGAAGGAGCAGAGTTAAGAGGTTTACCTAGAACTGACTTCTTGAGCTGGTAGTCATTGTGCTTTAGTAAGGGCTATGCAGTGATGCATTCTTGTTAGAGCTAGGGATATGAACCAGAAGGTTCTGTTAGAGGCTAGCAGGAGGAATGCAAGTTTTCTTTTTGAAGCAGCAGCTATTTTGAAAGGCCATACTTTAGCAGGCATGAAAGGATTCCGTTGTTGACGGCACTATTGCATTCTGTGGAAGGAAATGGGAGAAGATCTATGCTTAGAAGTGCAGCCTAATAATGCTGGTCTTGACTAGTTCTATGTGGTGTTCAGAAAGACAACAGTTGGTCAAGCCAGATGTCCACATTTATGAAGAAGTTGGTTATTTGAAAGGGAAGACTGAGAGGGGTAATTTATGTGACAGTCTAGAGAGATGGCTTTATGTTTCAGATTTCTGCAGGAAAAATGTCATTGGTCTTCTTTGGATTAAGCAGAAGCTCATTGTTGAATAACTATTAGAAGATATGAGTGAGGTGCGATTCCATCAGGTTCTTGATGGTGAAAGGAAAATGGGCCAAGTGAATTACCCTGTCATTGGCTTGAAGGATTATTTTAGGTTTCAGGACTTCCAAAGGCAGCTTATTTATGAAGAAACAGAAGAACAATGAGGTGAGAAGCATTGATGTTTGGGAGGAAACGTTTGGGATTGGGAATCTTGGTGGACCGAGAGGCTAATTTTGATAGAAACTTAACTGTTAAGCAGAAATGTTGAGAACAGTCGTGTAATTTTAAGGCTAATGTGTAGTTTGGTGATCACCAACACCATGCATTTATGACCAGGTCAAAAGCTTCAGCCATAGTGAGGTTTGGAACTAGCTTCCTGGATGAGTGACAGCAGTATGTTTTTTGAGTCCATACATTTTCAGAGTAGTTATACAAGAACTGCTCTCCACAAAGCGCAGATGTTACATGGTTGGTTGAATTACATTTATTGGTATATCCAAGGAAACAGGCATCGGTGCTTATTACTATAACCTTTCAGCATTCACAGTGTCTCTTCTGGGTGAATGCTCAATAGAAATTGGCTACTGCATAGAAAAGTGTGTCCATTCAGCCATCCTCTGTGCAAGTAGTGTAGTAACACTTATATACTACATAATCAAGGTAATGCAGTGGTCAGAATGCTGCAATACATTATTAGTGTTGTTTATAAATACATTTCCTGTTTTTCAAATTGTTCTGTTTCGATAACTTTTTAAGAATGGCTTTACCACTGCATCCAACCACTTCTCTCTTACTAAGAAGAGTTATAAAAATGACGTCACCCATCCCCAACCCCAAACAGCTAGAAACCATAATACTCCAAGCATTAAAAATGTTGGGTAATGTTATAAAACATTGATGAAGTTATAATTAGCTACTTTTCTTAGAACATTTGCTGCATTTTTATTCTTTTGAAAGTACCATAATGTAAAGTTAGTACAGAATGTAGTAGAGTTTTTTGGTTCAAATTCTTAAAAAAAAAAAACATGAGCATGCAGAAGTGCCGCAGCTTTATTTATATTCATCAAAGTATTAATAAGTGAAATCAGAAGGTACAATTCTATGCTTAGAAAAACAAGCCTTTAGGAGAAACTTAAAATCAAAATGCAATCAAAAACACCACCAAAACACTGGAGACGAGGGCAAACTCTAATATGTAACTTTTAATAAATTAATAATACAAGTACTTTCATCTTGACAAATGTTGCTAAGGACAAGAGACTTCATCAGACTTCATTACTACACACTTGAAACCCTTATGTAATTACCAAACGTACTTCTCCTTGGTCACTGAAAAAAATACAATCCCCTAGTTGCAAAACAAACATCCTCTTCCTTGTTAAATAACATGTAAAACGTTTAAACCCAAACTCATTAGTTACATTAGTTAAAATCAGCCACTTATACTCTATATACTCTAAAAAATCATCCCTACTACTCCTACCTCCTGTCTCCATTTTTTGCATGATCCAAGACATTAAAACATTTTTTTTAAACTTATACATTTTATACTAAGTTTAAATAAAGCATTAAAAATATCTGTATTTTTAATCGACCAATTACATTCTAAAATTCTTTCACCTAATGTCCTAACCATTTTGCCAACATAAAAACTTTGACACAATGTACATGTGGCAATATAAACCAAGTAATCCAACTTACACATAAAAGTTCCTAGTGGAGAATAAGATTGTAATGTATTTGCACAGTAAACATTTGGGCCATCACTGCAAGCATAATATTTATAACATTTTTAACGTACCAATTTTTTTACCAGAAGTTCCTTCTTTTTCTCATTTGTCCTATTATTAATTTGAAAAATATTTTTAATATTCTGGATTCTTTTATTAACAAAAAGTTATTGTACCCCTAAAACTTATGTTAAATCTGGACTGGTGTTAAAGAGCCTCTAGTTATTTTCCAAAATCTCTTTTAATACTTTTAGAATCCAAATTTTTTTTTTAAAGTAGGATGTTTGTTTTCTCTTTTTATTTCATTAAAAGTTATACATCAGAGTTTCTTTGTTTCCAGTACTTCAGTAGTGTTTTTGGTTGCATTTTGATTTTGGATCTTATTTTGTTACATACCTACAGTATTCATTCAGTTGTGGACTTTAGGAGGAGACTTTCTGATTTCTCTGGGAACTTATGGAAAATGCTGAAAATAAATTTGCTAGAATACATTAAAGTCAGGAGTTAAGTCTGCCAGGACATGACAGTTACAGAAACCTAATTATTGTTTTGAGGTTGAAGTTGATTTGTAGATGGCTAATATGCTTTAAATTAACTGCTCAATAGAAAGAGGCAATTAAAATACATATATTTAAGTATACATATATATTTAAAAGTATATTCGCTTTGGTCAAGCTTGGAATTAAGACACATTTAATCAAATTATGTTGCCATGCTTACCTTTGGTCAAAGCACAAATTTTTCAAACCACTGCATCGATTGCAAAACGAAGACAAAAACAATCTTCTTTTGCAATTGGTGAAAGAAAAAAAAACACTAATTTGTAAACATCCTCTGTCTATATAGTGATAAGACTAGGGAAAGGGTGTGTAGTACTCTAGTATGTAAGACTGGGGTTGGGTGCTTTAGTAAGGTTAGGGCCAGGGTTTGCACATATGAGTAAGGGGTGGACCTTCTTCACCCCCGGGTGTTTGTAGTTAGAGACCCAGCTATTAGGAATGCCTGAAGGGTCATTGATGCACAGACCACCATCTGTCATGAACTTTTGGCCAGTCTAACCTAGAATAGTAATTGATTTGCCCATGTTGTGTGTAGATATATATATGTATATGTTATTGTAAAACCAAAACTGTTCATGGGAATTAATTAAATCCAAAGATTTTGAACTCCTCTCCCATGAAAATAAGATAATCTGTGTATGGAGTGAGACTGAGTCCAGGCAAGTCACCAAGTACATCATTAATGACTAGAACGAAGAAAATGGGCCCTGGGATTGACCCTAGAGATACCCTAGTCAGCAAAGTTCAGAGTTCTGAACATATTCCCCTCATTTTTTTTCACAAAGAAATAATTCTCTAAGTAGTTCACCCACCACCATTGGCTCGCACCCAAGCAGCGACCATTGAGTTTAATTGGTAGTAGGATGTGATCTACAATTTTAAAAGCTCTCCTTAGGTCTGTCACCCCATCTTAGGTTTGGAGGGCCTATCCCTCTCTCTCTCTCTGTCCCCTAAATGTTAACCCATGGCCTTGTTCCTTAGCTTTTAGTGTAGATGCATTTTCGTCCTGGGCAAGGAAGCTCTAAAATAGAGCAAACAATGTTTGTTTTATACTGGTAGTATCCTAATGTCCACCATGCTTGGAAGGGGGAAAGATACAGATCTCTGAAAGGGATCTCCTTCATTAAGTCGAATTACCGTAAGGTCAAGCATGAAAATGTTGAGACTAGAACATCTAAATCCCAAAACACTAAATTGAAAACATCGACTCTTGTAACGTCATGTATGTTACAGCGCTAGTACTGTAGCGTGTAAATTTAGCAGTATCACTTTAAGAAGTTATGAAGTTTTGTGGATAAACATGGCGGAGGTAACTTTTTACGGTGAAAGCTGATCTTTGGAATTAGTGATTTAAGTTTGTTAGAAATGGGTAAGGAAGTTGTTTTTAGAATAGATTTTTGGTGGTAGTGGTAGTTAAAGTGGCGGGAGAAGTGAGTAGGAGGGTACTGTTTTGTTGGATGTGTAGGTGTTTTGTGCACAGAACAGGTGCATGTGTGTGAAAGTTATGGAGATAACGGTACAGTGGGGAATAGGAAATTTACCTTTTCTCCACTGTAGTACGATCTCAGAGTTGGTATATTTAATGTGTAGGAGGTGTGAGATCTGGAGTATGTAAACTCGGATGGATTGTTTTAGGTGATGGAAGGGAGTAGTTTGAAATAATGTTTTCAGTGTTATGTACTTGTGACTTTTAGACTGTCGTCGTTATGTATTTTTGATGTTTTCTGATTTAGTTGTTATGGTCTCAACGTTTTGTACTTGGAAGTTATGGTAGGTTTGATTTAATGAAGTAGATCCCACTGAAATTCATGCCAGACATTGTGCCTTTTGTGGCAAAAGTCCCAGTAGTTAAGACTACTGCAACAGTGATCTATTGCAAATACAAATTATTATGGTAATTTCTTGAAAAATTTTAATTCCATTCCAAATCCTTTAATGTTGACTTTATATTGTTGGCTATATTGAGGAATAAAACACTGTTATTTTGGTATTGATAAGGAGAGTATAAAGATTAGGTGACAATATGAAGTCCTGACCTTACCCTTTTTCACTGTTTGAGGGTGCATTTTAGCACATAATATATATTTATTAAATTTCATACCCCATTCTCTAGGCTGTCTAGGCAAGCCTTGCTCTACAGAGAGATCACAAGGTCAGTGGGGACCATTGTGTGAGACATGGGCTTTTGGGGAAAGAGTACCTACAAAGCATCACATGCTAGCCATGAGTTGATGTCTGCTATGGTTGTGTAGTGCAGCTGTCACACAACTTAAGTTGTCGTGCATTCTGCAAGTCATGCAGTACAAGATTAGGCAAGAAAATGTGATTCACATGGTGTTCCATGTGTGAATGTAATGACGTAATCAACAATGGAGGTGCAACATTTGACTCAGCTTTCATTTTTATACTAGAATCTTTTGGAGGTGCCCAGTAATTAATCTGCCATTAGCTGACTATGCAAGTAAAAATGCTGCATTTTAGATTTGACATGTTACAAGGGACACGTGGCTTCAGATAGCTACCCACCTACTGATATTGCATTAAATAGTTTCATTAAGTTAACAGCTGATACCAAAATATATACAAAAATCAGTGTTCTAGGAAATCCTGAAGTCAATTTTTCATGTACTTTATTTTTCAGTATCTTGAAAATACTGATATCAACCTTTTTATTTATATTTTTGCGACTTTTTTCTGTCTGTACCTACCAAGCATCCGAACCATCTCCTGATCAATTGGCCATTTCTTCCCATCACTGGGTGAGAGCCAACTGTGAGAGAGAGGACATCACCTAGTCAGCTGTCTATGACGGGGAGGGGGGATGAGCATTTATTTTCTCCTCTGTCCTGATCACACATGCATCTGGCAAGGTGATGGGAAAGGTTAAGGAATGGGTTGTCTGTGAAGAGGATCTCCTCACTTCTGCAAGGGAAGTTATCTTGTCCCCACCCCCTGCAGTACAAGTTGTGGTTTCTGCAGTGTCCACCAGAAGAATTGCACTACTCTGTTTGCTTTCAGTTGTATGGACCCCCCCCCGGGAGAGAAAGATGGGCCAGACTCTCTTACTCTTCCACCTCCCTGCGTAGCTCTTTCAGTATTGGGGTTACTAATCAAACTCCAGTCATCTGAATTACAGTTAGGGCTCCATCCTTCTCCACAGGTCAGGTAATGAATGTACTTATTTTTATGTATATATAGGGTGCATTATGATAACATTCATTTACATGTTATATTCTTTGTGAAACCCCTAAAGAATCAAAATGTTATCACAGAAACTTGTCTGAGCTATGATTAAGCTAATTGACCCCCAAATTAAAACCAACAGATTGTTAAACTGCCTTTTTAAATTGTCAGTTCAAAGAATGACTGTGCAGTGATGCTCAGAACTGACACTGAGGCAGCTCTCATGGGGAAATAACAAAAGAAGTAAAGTGGTACTTAAGTAGGGCTTGCAACTTATGCAAGCCCTTGTGAAGTGGACTTACTTGCTTGGCCAATTAGTCCCCGTCAGCCACTGTAGTAAGTATCTATTACTGATGCTAAAAAGCCTCTGCAGAGCTATAGTCAGTCTCTGTGATTCATAGATTTTTCTGCAGAACTCTGCTCAGTTTATTAATGTTCCACAGACCCAAGTGTTGATCTCAGACCTGCTTTTTTCCTGAAGTACAGAGTTCCCATGCATTGTTTAAGTAGGTAGCATGTTACAAATCCTTCTGCACCTTTCTGCAAAGTTTTCTAGCGATCTAAAGATTCATCACACATATTTATGTTGTTTGCAGGACATAATGCCTTTTTCGTATGTCTGTGTATACAGTGGACATCATTGATGGATATTTTCCTATGAGACTGAGTTTGAGGAGGGTGTGATTATTGTAGCTGACTTCTATTTACAAAACACAATGGAGTAAACGTTTAGTTGAGCTATCATCTCACACATCAGACTAGGCACACACACACACACACACACTGTAAACTTGGACATAATTGTCAGGATGAGATACAAATTTACATAACTTGGCCTACATTATTGATATTTTTAATGTCTCCATTTTGTCTACATCATCAACAGTTAAACTTAGTTCACACTAGCTGTTCAATTCCCCTGTACGTCTTTCCTGATAGTAACCAGAAGCAGTACTCAGTAAACTCTTGAAGCACTTTCCATAATTGTAAATAAAACAATTAAGTTAAGCTTGACTTAAAATAGCAGAGAAACAGCACAGGTGGTTTCCCTCTGATAAATGCTGCCAAACGACTCAGCAGCAAGTGTGCCTGCCAGTGATAGATATGTGAGGTATGTTTTAATACTAACACTGTAATACAGTCTAAGTGGGTATTACACTTCTGAGATTTTGCCCTTCAGATCACATGATAAACAGTGGTCACATCGGCCAAGTTGGTGGCACTTATCAGAACAGTAGTGGAGTTTCACCTGGTGTCTTCACCGAATTCCCCCTGGGCAGTAGAAATGCTAGTTCCCCGTGGTCAGTAGAAATGCTACTTCAGTCCCCTGAGTAAAGAATATGGACTGAGTTAGTGGGCTTTACCCAGACAAAAAATGTAAATATATCTGTTATATACTTCCCTTCATGTCCAAGTGTAGTTATTCTTGGAAATAGAAGAGGGGTCTAAAAATGCAGTAAAAATGGACCTGGATGCAACTGGGGGAGTATCTTTGCTAAGAACTGTTTAGTAGAACAACTGACTGCATCATGTGGGAGATGGAACATGATTTTTCATGCATTTCTGTAGTTATAAGGATACATGTCGATCGATTGACAGCTCTTCCATTGAGTGCTGAATGAGTGATAAAAAAGCAGAGAAACAAGTTTTGCCAAACTTTGGAGCCAAGTGATTTTGCAGGGGTGATCCCCACTCCTTGCAAAGGCCTTGTGGAGGGATACCCCCACACCACTGAACTTAACTAAAATTACTCCAAGGTCACACACTGGAGAGAAAATAAAAATAAAATTCCACTGTTGGAGAAAATTGTTTTCCTCCTTTTCGTTCAGTTGTACAGCACTCATTGAAAATGTTTTTGATTGAATAAGAAGAACCCAGTTATAAAATGCTGCCACTACTTTGATGTACTACCTTTAAGCAAACAATTTGGTGTGTGTATATGTTTATATGCGAGAGGTGCATGTGCCATAAGCTTAATTCCCAATACTATTCTAGCATGTCCAAAGGTCAGTTGTCAGTCTCCTCTCTGGTCCAGCTGGTGAATCTGGGAATCTTGAGGCGATGTTACAACTGCCTCATGTACACAGACAACCCTCTCCTCCCCCCAACAAATTCCAACACATGTGAGAGATGCAACCATATAGCCATAGTGGAGGCTAAGCTCTCTCAACTCAGTACTGGCGAAACCAGTCAGGAGGTGAAGGAAACCACACTCACTACAATTCCAGTCTCACATAGACCTACCACGACAGCAAACCAAACACATAAACACACAAAAACATACTCGGAGGCTCTAAATAAAAATCTGCCTAAGCAGAGACCTCCAAAGCAGACACCCAAGCAACCGCTACCCCAAAACAAAACACGTGCAACACATAGCTCACAAAGCCAGTGTGCCGAACAGTCACAGCCCTTAAGGCTAAACAACACACCTGATACACTTGTAATAGGTGAATCTATCGTCAGGCACACTGACATCCCGCTCACCAGGCTGAACAAGGAGAAGGTCACGGTGAGCTGCCTGTCAGGCGCTAGGATCCGCCACATAACACAAGCACTCAGGTCACTCCAAGGCAAGTACAAATATGACTCGTCATTCCACCAGAAACCAAAAGAAACAAAAAAACTTGTAAGGTAAAACAAGAGCAAAACGCCGACTGGATCCACAGAACAGTTCCTTTTATTAATACAACACAACTGAGCGCAGAATAAACGCTTTCACCCACTGCCTCCGTGGGTTTCGTCAGAGTTAATCAAAGAACTAAAGCAGTTATTTCTTATACACCACTGTTGAAACACATAAACCAATCACATCTTCTTACATCCTATTCAATTAGTCTTTGCCAATTCACTAATTTAATTGAATAATGCCTTATTCTACATACGCCTTGCTACAATACCAAACTTTTTACATAACTATTCCATTCATACTTAAATGATTAGACATACAAAATTATAGTATGAATACGTACATCTTAATATGTAATGTGCAAACATGCGTAAAAAATGCATAAAAAATGCTTAAAAAATGCTTAAAAAATAGAATATACAAGTAAAGTTTCTTGTGCAAAAAACGTTAAAAATGTATACTAAAATCTATTATAAAATTGTTTTTGAAAATTATTTTCCATATAGTTATAAAGTGCAAAAAAACAATTTATCTATATCACAAAACATTACTAAACTACATAAATAGATAAAAACTCCTTAAAAACATGTATTCTAATCAATGAGAAAAATTATTATAATGGGTTTGTTTAAAAAAACCAAATTTTAATCTAATATATGTCTGATATGTGTACACGATCCTTAGCAGTTTCTTCCATACATAATTAAAATGTATCTACATATTGATTGAAGCAACTAAAAAGTTTATATAATATATGATTTCATTTTTAAATAACTTACAATAGATATATGTTCATTTAATCCGGGTTGGATACATGCATTTAACCTTAACTGCCACAGGCATTCTTTTGTCTCCAGCAATGTATTCAAATCCCCTTCATTATTACAGTTTGTGTCTGATACTCTATCTATAACAAAAAATAAAAACTTCTTAAAACTACTACATTTTGTACTGTGCATATATAGGGAACTGGTAACTTTCCTATTTTTAATATCTCTATTGTGCTCAGCAATTCTTTCTCTGAGTTTTCTTTTAGTTTTCCCTATGTAAAATGAAGGACATGACATGCATGTGGCTAGATATACAACTAATTTAGTGTTACAATTTACATTTCCTGGACATCTTAGTGTCCTATTGTAACCATGCAGTATAACATATGGCCCATCATTAATAAAACGACAGCTTTTACAAAAGCCACACTTTCTCATTGTGGAACTCTTGAATAAACTTTGACTTTCAAAATAGTTTTTTAAGTTCCTTCCTCTACTAAATACTATAGATGGCACATTCCCTATATACTGTAAAATATCTGCTTGATTAATAAAAACCTTCTCATAACATTCTTTAATAGTGCTCGTAAAATGGTTGATGTTATTACTGTAGGGAACTAAAAAAGCCCCTACCTTACCTTCATTATTGCAAATATTATCGTTTTTATTGAGGGTACCATGTATCAATAATGGCTTAAAACTTTCTTTCCTTTTGTCACTTACTTCATCCCTTAACATTTCAACTAATTTTTTTGGGTATCCTCTTTCTAAAAACATGTTTCCTAGTTTTGTTAACTCATTGGAAAATTCTAAATCGTTACTTATTATTCTCGATAGCCTTACCATTTGCCCTTTTACTAAATTTCTTTTTTGAAAGTAAGGGTGACAGCTATCGAAATGCAAATAAGAGTTCGAAAAGGTTTTTTTACGGTATATTGTAGAATTTAAAGTATCATCATCTTTATAAATTTTCAAATCCAGATATTCACAACTCTCTTTTTCCATTTTGTATGTAAATTTTAAAAATGTAGTGCTATCTTCCAAGTAATCAACAAAATCCTTAAATTCCTCACTGTTTCCTTTCCAAAAAATTAATATATCGTCAAGGAATCTTAAATATAAAACTATTTTGGACCAGTACAAACTTTTAAATATTTTTTCTTTCTCCCACATAGCTAAAACTAGATTTGCATAGGTGGGGGCACACCTAGCCCCCATTGCCACACCCGCACATTGTTGATAATATTCTCCTTCATGCTGAAAAAAATTGTTTTTCAGTACCATTTCCATTAAGTTAACCAGAAGTTTTCTTTTAACTATGTGAAACTTGCCAAACACATCCAAACTATTCTCAAATAGCTCTAAACCCTCTGTCAATGGAATAACTGAGAATAAATTCACAATATCAATTGTTGCTATCTGTACTTCCTTCAAATCTTCATTTCTAAGTTTATGAAGCATTTCCAGGCAATGCCATGAGTCCTTTAAAATGTACTTAATACTAGCTACTATTTCTTTACAGTTTATATCCACATAGTGGGCTATAGCCTCCATTTTAGATTGTTTTGCTGAAACTATAGGCCTAAAAGGGGGGTTGTAAACATTTTTGTGTATTTTCGGTATACCAAAAATTGATGGCGTCACCGGATGTTCAACTGAAAGGTAGTCATATTCTGCCTTAGAAATAAATCCTTCCAGCAATAAATCATATAATTGCCAATCAACTTTTGTGTATGCCTTGGTTATATCATACCTAGCTACTCTGTTGTAGGTGGTCTCATCACTTAACATAATACTCATCCTATTGTTGTAATCCATTTTAGTCATCAGCACCACCCCTCCCCCTTTGTCTGGTTTCATAATCCTCATTTTGTCCGACTTACTCAGCTCATTAAGGCAAAACCTTTCTACTTCAGTTAAATTATCCTTACATAGATTCCTTTCCTTCCAAGTTTTTCTTAATTGCATTTCACAAAACATTTCAAATAAGTGGACCATAGGGTTGTTAGGTGGAATAAACGTACTAGTCCTTTTTAAAGTAATGTTTGTTGTGTCCGTATCTATCCTACAATCTAGTTTGTTCTTAAAATAAATCCTAAGATTCAAACTTCTAGTATACATTTTAAGGTTGACTAGTAATTTGCCCAAGTCCACCTGGTAATTCGGAACAAATTTGAAACCCTTCATAAAAAGTGAAAGGTAACCTTTGTTTAAAGTTTTGTCCGTAAAATTATAAACTGAGAAACTACCTTCTTTAATAATTTCACATTTATCGTTTTCTACCACTTGAACTAAATTTTGCTCACAATCATATGTATCTTGTTGGTTCACCATTGCATCTACAGGATGTCTGTTGTTAAAACTACAATCCTGTCCTTGTAATTTAAATATACTCATGTTCATTCCATTGATATTATTTTTCTCATATATACTGTCTATTGCACATATTTCATAAAAGCTATTCTGTTTATTCATCACGTCACCATTGTCTTCAGTTAACACATCATAACTGTTACTAGTAACTGAGCTTATAATGGTTGAATTAGGTGACGTACCCAAGCAGTAAAACTTCTGTTGTTCATCTAATAATGTCGTGTTTGGTATCTGTACCTCCCCCCTCCATTGTACTGTTGATTGTAATACTGATTCTGTCCCTGATATCGCTCTCTCAGGCGTTCTGATCTGCGAAGCACAGGCTCTTCTAAAAAAACTTCCCTGTTGTCATCTAAGTTCATGTTCCTATTCATCATGTCATGCTTTTCTACCTCTTCGTTGTGTGTTGTTGTTACATTCTCATTACTAAACAGGCCCTTAGAATGAACCTTAAAAAAACGTTTAAAGTCGCGAAAATGTGTGTATGCATTGTTACTCAAATAATCCTTAGTATCACGCTGGAGCTTTTCATTTTTAATATCAAGCCCTTTACTCACATATCTTTTCATTTCGTTAAGTATGCTATCAAATTTGTTTCTATTGTATTCAAACAACAAATCTTTTTTAATATTGTTATCTAAAACAGTCAAAGATTCCTTTAACTTAGTTAATCTCTCATTGTTGTTTTTAATAATTAATTTAATTAATTGCATACCAGTATTATCAAAAATGTCCGTGAGTTCTTGTAATAAACTGTCATTGTTTTCAAATCCAAATGGTACCTTGAAAACTCTGAGCCCCTTAGGAATTTGTTTGAGCTCCAAAGATCGTTCCAAAAACACATTGTCCATCTGAATTGTCTTATATTTCTTTAACGCTCTTTCAAAAGCTTCCATCTGCTTATCCAAACTTTGAGTACCTTGTTCGTTCGATTGCGTTGAAAAATTTGGCGCCACAAGCAAGGATTTTAAATCTGTAACTTTACTTTCCACGTTTCTTTCCCCTCGTAATCCATTCCTAGCGTTTGGCGATGAATCCGGTAGTGGAACTGCGTGGCCATCACTTCCTGGTCCTCTACGCATTGTTCGACTGCCAATAGGATCTCCCAAACCATAGCTAGCTCCTGGGTTGCTACGCGATGTACCCGGGGTAGAGTGAAGCGTGAGAATCTGTTCATCAATCTCTGAAAAAGCAGCGTTTTCACTATTTATCTCTTCTACATTGTTTTGTACCTCACCACAGGCACCTTCGTTCCCTTTTAAGGCAGACAGTATACGCTGCGTTAGTAGCAATTGCTGCTGAAATAACTGCTCCATTAGTTCCATGACGGAATACAATGAACAGCAAGAATGCTGTGAGTAAAAAATAGCACAGAAAGTACTGTTTGCAGTCCACAATTTTACAAAAGGCAAATGTCCGTGTCTGCCAATGAGCGGATTGCTCAACCAGTGCCAATCCACCAGAAACCAAAAGAAACAAAAAAACTTGTAAGGTAAAACAAGAGCAAAACGCCGACTGGATCCACAGAACAGTTCCTTTTATTAATACAACACAACTGAGCGCAGAATAAACGCTTTCACCCACTGCCTCCGTGGGTTTCGTCAGAGTTAATCAAAGAACTAAAGCAGTTATTTCTTATACACCACTGTTGAAACACATAAACCAATCACATCTTCTTACATCCTATTCAATTAGTCTTTGCCAATTCACTAATTTAATTGAATAATGCCTTATTCTACGTACGCCTTGCTACAATACCAAACTTTTTACATAACTATATGCTTATATGCTTAAAAAATACTTACTTGTATATTCTATTTTTTAAGCATTTTTTAAGCATTTTTATGCATTTTTTACGCATGTTTGCACATTACATATTAAGATGTACGTATTCATACTATAATTTTGTATGTCTAATCATTTAAGTATGAATGGCATAGTTATGTAAAAAGTTTGGTATTGTAGCAAGGCGTACGTAGAATAAGGCATTATTCAATTAAATTAGTGAATTGGCAAAGACTAATTGAATAGGATGTAAGAAGATGTGATTGGTTTATGTGTTTCAACAGTGGTGTATAAGAAATGACTCGGTCATTGTCCATGCTGGTGTGAATGACCTGAGACGTACCTCCCTGGACTACATGAAAAGAGACATAGAGGAGCTCTCTGAGCATGTAGCCCAGGCCGGTATGACCCTGACCTTGAGTAGCATCTTACCCTCACCAAGAATGATGCCACAATATGAAGACAAGATGATCAATTTCAACAATTGGCTTAAGTATTGGTGTCATTCAAAGGGATCCAATGCCTGTCAGCCTGGGATGACATGCTCGACAAGCCACGATGCTTCGCTAGGGACGGCTTGCACCTGTCACCCCTGGGCTTTCGGATATTGGCAAAGGATCTTGCTACCCCCATAGTGCCTTTCTTAGACAAGGCTCAAAAGACAAACCCACCTCCGTAGGTATCACAAGGGATAAGAAACTAAGAGTAATGCTACTCAACGCCAGAACTCTAAACCTCAAGATGCACGCACTCTAAACTCTCCTTAGCATGGAGAACATCGATATCTGTGCAGTAACAGAAACCTGGTTCAAGGCTCCCGAGAGCACCCCAGCACTACCAGGTTATACCTCATACCATGCTTTTCAGCCCCAAAACTTGGACCGAACCACAAAAGGAGGGGGAGTATCAATATTCGTCAAAGATACCCACACCTCCAGGTTGGTGGCACAGCACGAAGCATCAGAGACTATCCATGTGCAACTAACAGTGGGTAAAACTGCCTTCCAGTTTATAGCCTGCTACAGACCACCCTCCCAAACCCAGGAACCCCACTCGGCCTTCCTGAGAACACTGGAAAATATGAAGGTCTCTCCAAACACCATTATATTGGGCGACTTCAACTACCCAAATATAGACTGGGAGCATTACTCTAGCTCCAACACCCTAGCCCAAAGGTTCCTAGAATTTATAAACTCAAATGCTATGGAACAACTTGTTACCACTCCCACAAGAGGGGAAAACATACTGGACCTGATCATCACCAACATGGGGACTCTATGCTCCAGACCAGAAGTGTATCCCTCACTGGTAAGATCAGACCATAAACTAATCTCACTGGATATTCACATCCCGACTCCACCCCCTGCCCTGAAAACCACAGTGAAAAACTTCTTTAAAGCAAATTTCACACTCCTCAAAACTGAGGTGGAATCGTTCAAAGCTCCCAGGCCTGTGAAAAATACGGCCCAGACCGCAGAATCCTTTATAAATGCATTCTATGAACACCTTCAGGAATGCATGGATCATGCAATCCCAAATAAAACCAAGACCCAATCCTCCAAAGGCAGACGTCCTGTCTGGTGGACCCCAGCCATAAACAAACTATACAATAGAAGGAGGAAGCTACTACATGATAGAGCAAAATCCCAAAAAGGGAAGGCATCTCTCATCAGTATTAGCAAAAAACTACGGGCACTCATAAAATCGTCTAAGGCCAGCTTCGAGAGAAAAATTGCACAGGACACTAAGGATAATCACAATGCTTTCTTTAGTTATGTTAGGAACCTATGTGGGAATTCCCAGATATGCTCAGAATTAGTCCAAAATGACAAAAAATACACCGAACCCACAGACATTGCCAACATCCTAGCTGACAGTTTCAGCGCAAACTTCTCCCCCCCTCCCCACCAAAAGGGCAAATATGTATCCCAGCAGAGTGCTGCCCCCCCTGATATCTCAGATGCTCAGGTAAGAGCTGCCCTCTCCAAAGCAAAAAACACAGCATCAATGGGACCAGACGGTGTCCCGGGCTGCGTCCTACATGAACACCAAGAAGAGCTAAACCCAAACATAAAACTACTGTTCAATCTCAGCCTTACTACAGGATATGTACCCAAAGAGTGGCGTACAGCAACAGTGGTCCCTCTCCACAAAGGTGGTGCCTCAATGGATCCTGGAAACTATCGCCCCATAAGCCTGACTAGCTTGGTCTGCAAAGCTATGGAAAGGATCATCATGGACCTCATAAATAAAGATATTGGGGACCTACAGACACAGGATCCTACCCAGTTCGGCTTTGTTAAGGGCAGATCCTGCCTCTTAAACCTGGTTGATTCTTTGAAACAGTCACCAAGGCCATTGACAAGGGAAAGGTGGTCCACACGGCCTACCTGGACCTCACAAAAGCCTTCGATACAATACCCCACTCGGGCATTATAGATAAGCTCACCAGCTTAAATATAAACCCTTATGTCACTAGATGGGTTGCAAACTGGCTCAAGGACAGAACCCACATGGTTAAAATAGCTGGAGCCATGTCAGACTCCAAACCAGTTACAAGTGGCATCCCACAAGGCTCAGTCCTGGGACCTCTCTTGTTCGGTATATATTTCTCGGAGGTACAGGCCAACACGGAAGGACTGTGGCTGACCAAGTTCGCAGATGACTGCAAACTGGGTGCCATAATCGACTCTCCAGCCAACACAAGCATCCTCCAAAAGGGCCTCATAGAAACAGACAACTGGTGCCAGAGCCATGGCCTCAAGCTAAACGCCAAAAAGTGTATAGCCATCCCCTTTGGCAAAAACAAAGTGTCCACAAATTACCACATAGGTGGTAATCCATTAAGTACAGAAGAAGTAATTAGGGACCTGGGGACCCAAGTTGATAGCAATCTCTCATTTGACAACCACGTGGCCAAAGTGGTTAGAAAAACATTTTATATAGCCCACCTAATCATGAAGGGATTCACATCTAGATCAGGGGAGGTCATCGTGCCTCTTTACTCATCCCTCATCAGGCCCATAATTGAGTACAATGCCCCTTTTGGGATGTACCTTACCAGACACCTGCAGCAACTGGAAAGACCCCAAAAGTACCTCACCAAGAGGATCAAAGGGCTCAAACAGATGCCATATGCTGCCCGGTTAAAGAAACTCCAGCTCTACTCAGTGGCATACTGCCTGCTCAGAGGCGATCTGTGCCTGACGTATAAGGCCATGTCCAACCCGGAATTAATGGACATGCTGCACCTCAGAAAATCCAAATCCCATCGAGCTACGCGCTCGAGAGACTTGAACCTCAGCACTGAAATAAATAGGACATGCTGGAGGGACAGATTCATAAACCAGAGGCTCCCTTCACTCTGGAATAAAATCCCAGTCCAGGTAAGGCAGAGTCCCTCATTGACTCTCTTCAAGAGGAATCTTGATGAGTGGATGGGAGATCGTAGATTTACCCCGGGTATCACTTCTGTGTCACTGTTAGACAGAGGCACAGTATACTAACCTCGAAAAAGGGCATAGCAAAATGAATTTAAAATGAGTGGCGAAAGCCAAACACACTCTGGCTAGGCTTATAAATGCCCTAGGGCAGATAGCCTAGTATGAACCTATGAACCTATATACCCAAAGGCGTTAAGTTAATTAATTACTGTTTGGTATGTCCTCTCTCATTCACATGTAGTGCTGCTGGGAGACATAAAAAAGAGCTGCAGATGTACTAAAAAAATAATTTTTAGCTGGGGCACTTCCTTTACTGAAGATTGTGTAGTATGGCAACTGACTGTGTTATGGGCGCTGAAACATCATCTGTACAGTGTTGTGGCCGTGCCACGTTTAAACAAAAATTGTTTGTGTGTCTGTCTGTGTGTATGTGTGTCCGTAACTAAAATTGATGGTAGAAGTCTAATCGGAGGATCTGTTTTTCTCTTTTTCTCCAAATATGAATTGCTGATTTCTTCATTGCTTACACCCTCTGTTCATTTTTATTTATATGTCGTGTTGAAAAACTTTTTTTTGTAAGTGGAATAAGACACTCCAGGGTGTGATTTATTGTTTGTTATGGAGCATGCCGCTAATGCTAGTGGCAGTCAGCCCAAGCACATCATGCTGTATTACGCACAGTGTGTGCTTCTACCAGACAGTAAACCACACCACATCATATTTGACTTAACAGTATGTGTAATCCAGTTTAATTGATCGCTTTTTTCTTATTATTCTTCAAAATAGTAATGAAGGCTGCCATATTTTTCTGGATACTTTGAATGCAAGCACTGAATTGTTAACCTTTTTATTAGAAGATACAAGAGAAGTTCTTCATTTTCTAGACTTAAACTTGAGTGGGATTCCTCTTCTGATTCTTTGTTTAGCTGTATACATCAGAAAGATACTTTTTCAAACAGTTATGTTCAAAAGAAAAGTAACCACCCTAACTTCATCAATATAATATTCCTAGAGGGCAATATATTCGAGCCGCTAGGATGACTAGTAGGGATACCGATTTTGATTCTGAAGTAGGAACCATTACTCGCTTATTCGTAGATAGGGGTTATCCTCTGAAATTGTTAAAAGAGACATTTGATGAAGTTAGATTAAAAAGGGGGAAACAGTTCAATCCCATACTTATACAAGGGTTTAAGAAAAAGAAGTCTGAGGAATCAAGTGGCCAACCTACTGATCAAAGTTTGCTTCCTAGATGCTGTCTTGATATGTCCATTGATACGTCATAATATTAAGAGAATCATTCACAGTAAATGGAAAATTATAGCAGGGAACAATGATTTAGTTGAGATTGTGAGTGACAGTCCTCTGTTTTTGTTTACAAAAAGAATTATAGTGTTAAACAGATACTGGAAAGTGATAACACTAAAATACTTCTACCAGTTGCACACAAAGATCTAGGAACCTTTAAGTGCAATGACTGTAGTGCTTGCAGGTTTATCTACTGTCTACGAAGGGCAGTATACAGCCCTGCAACATATGACACACACTATCAGGATTCCTGGAAGGTTCACGTCTAATACTAAGGGCATAGTTTACATTGCGATGTGCTCTGGCTGTCCGAGTTTCTATGTAGAGATGACTACTCAGAGCCTAAGTAAGAGGATAAAAAGAGCACCTTTATGCCATTAAGACTAAGGACAACAAAAATGCCTTGTTCTGGCATTCCACTAAGTGCAAGGAATATAAGAAATTCTTTTTTTCAATTTTGGAGTTAGTTATGCAAGATAGTAGAAGAGGTAGTTACAAAAATCAAGCTGAGAGAAAAGAAACAGAGTGGCAGATCAGGATGGCAGCAGGCTGCCCCCAGGTCTAAATGATATGATAAATATTAAATGTTTTCATAAAGATAGAAAATTGACCATATAGGAAAGGGTTAACTCCTGGAGTTCTTACTGATTGTTTTATTGAATAATTATGATTTTAATGCAATTTTTTTTTTTTTTAAGAATTTTAAAATTGTATACAAGTGTTTAATATATTAAACTGCTTTTCTGATGAAGTCTGTTTGATGAAAGTGAACATTAAACTGTATTAAGCTTAAGTATTTCTTTGTGGTGGTCTATTAACGCACTTCAGTATTTTTTGGTTTATTTAATTTGTTCTGTTTTTTACACTGTTGACTCGGGGGTTTCTTCAGTTCTTTTTTGGTTTTCACTTAACATTGGTAACAAGATCTTTAATATTCATGTCTTCTTAAGAACACAGTGAACTGTTAAATTTAGGAAATGATTGTAGATCCTGTGAAGTGAATTATTATTGTCTTGGGAGACCTTCACCGAAGTTGTATGCTTTCCTGTGGAGAGCAGCGTACTTTTGCAATAACAAATGATGGCAGTGCTGCACTGTTCCCACAAGGCTAGTTTCCACTCTTCTGTAACATATTTGCAGGGGTCATAATGATAGCTTCTCCAGTTAACTTTTTGAAGGAACACTACCATACCAGTAGTGGTGCAAAACAGAAAATATGTATGGAACATTAAATCAGTGTTTTTAAATGAGGTTGTCAAATGGTAGTTTTGTGTTGTATGCAACACTTTATCAATAACTGTGATTACTGATTTATTTGTTTGTATAACCAGTAGCTTTTTATTTCCTGCCATTTAGATTTCCAGCATCTGTTCTGCTTTCTAATGCATATGTGACCATACCTCTCAACCTCTTAGCACAAAAAATCTGGACAAAACCTAAAATAATGGGGGGACGTAGGCCCAAAAATAGGGACAGATTTTAAGTATTGCTCATTCAACATTTCAAAGTTAATTGAATAACAGATTTTGTATTAGCATGCTTTTTCTGAATGACATAAAGTCTACAGCTCAAATGTATGTCGTTATTTAGTGAGATCAGCCTTTAGTGATAGCCAGAAAACCAGGAATTTTGAGGAACAGATGAAAAATAAGAGGCAAAAATCTGGACATTTGACAGGTATGCAGGTGACATCTTGTATACTGATTTTGTTTATGTAATATAACTGGTTAAGATGACCCTGCCCTTCTGTACCATTACCTGATCGGATACTAGCAACCAATTGTATGCATCCCTATGCCAATGATGCACTGTTTGGTGCTCTGTACATGTGTGGGTCTGGCACACAGCCTCTGTGACAAAGGTCATCATATCTTGGTAGTAATTTGCAGTTTGTGTAGCGGGGGTTGAGAAATTAGGTAGAACGATCCTTGACACTCTTTCCCAAATGATGTAAAAGTAAATAGGATTAAAAAAAAACAACTTCTGTCTCAAAGTATGGTATTTGCTGTGAGGAAAAATATCCTAGAGTTCTCTTTTTGTTTTAGATTTCATGTTGTTCTAAGATATTTAATCTTACTTTAAGTACCTACAATTTGTGGTTGCCCTGTGGTTTGTGAAACAATGTTTTTCCTGCTTCAGACTTAATGTCAAAGACAAGTTTACAAGTTTTATGTGACAGTCTTTATTTTATGCTGGCAGTCCAATATGTGTTTGTTGGTACTCCATTATGTATACTAGTGAGTCTCTTTAGGTGCAGATCTCTTGCAGGGAATATGTTAATAAGAATATTTAAAGCCTCTAAATGTTGTTGAAACTGCAACCTGCTATGGTAGAGAAGCACAACTTTTAGTATGAAAATAGGCACCACCTGACACCTGGAAATGCACATATGTTTAAATTATTGCACGTGATAATATACTAGACTGTTGTACTTACATCCCCTCTTCCCCCATAAGTAATTTTACAAATAATCATAATGTATAAGATCATCAGAATGGTTACAACATGCCACTTTCTAAAGTTGGAAGTGCACATTAGAATGCTGTCAACAGTTCAGTTTTCAAAGGGAAATGTTTTAAAGTTTTCAAAGAAATGGCAGACCCTTATGTACTGCAAAATATAGTTTACCTGTTTTACTTTGTAAAGGATTGTCAAACTGAAGTGTTTTTTTTTCTTTTCTTTTTTAAATATGACAGGCATCTTTTTCACAAAACATGCGTAGACCCATGGCTTTTAGATCATCGAACCTGTCCGATGTGCAAAATGAACATTTTAAAAGCCTTAGGAATTCCGGTAAGCATAAACTGAATATAAGATACTAAACCACACACATATGCTGCTCTTAATGGTCTTTCAGTTTTTGTATAAAGGAATAACTGTTACATAGTTTGTTTTAAGGGTGCCATTTCATTTCTTAACGTGTGATATCACATGCATTGAAGCCCAAATGTTAGTTATGAAACTAACCTTTTGTTAATGGTGTGCTGTAGCATGTGAGTTATCACATTATGTTGCAGAAGGCCAGTCTGTGTTCTAGGTTTCTTAATTTCCTGGAGCTGCTACAGTGATTAAAGCATTTGCGCACTTCATGACTTGTTATAAAGCAGAGCATATTTCTGAGAAAACCTGCCTTCTGATCAGTGTGATGACCTGATTCGTTTGTATACGTTTCTCTTGTAAGGGGAGGGGTTGACAGCACACCCAGCCCTAAACGTCTTTCAGCTGCATTTGGTTAAAATGTTCTGAACTTCAAAAAAATAACAAAAAATGTCTTTTGGACTTGTTGATAACAACAGACCTGAAGAATGCACATGCAAAGCATTATGTCTCAAACCATTATCTTTTCATCATTCTTAGTTATTTACTAACTTATTCCATATTCTGTAGTGGCTTTGTGTGTGTTGGGGAGAGGTCCTTAAATCAGCATATTTGCATTTGCATCACTGCTGCAGGATGCAGTATCCCTTGTAACCTTTGTACTCTGTAGAGTTAGTGTAGCTGATTAAGGCATATTAGGCAATTTTTTCTTGTTTTCTTTTCAGTGTCTGCATTTCATATTTCTGGTTCTGTTTTTGCTTTTATCTGTTTTGGGCGGCATAGATCTTAGCATGCATTGCCACTTTCTTTCCTCACCGGATGTATCCAGGCCCCGTGGCTTAAGACATGACTGTTATTACTGAAATTTCATTCATTTGTTAGACTAAGTAAACCCACTGGGGTGACTCGAGCACGGTCTAATTAAGGGACTTGATCAGGATCATGCAGTTTGCAAGTGGACTCTCCGAACGGATGATGCCCAGGAGGACCACAGGATGGAACTCCTTTCCCATGTAACTTTTACTCCATGATGGAGAACATGTGGCTTTAGATTAAGGCAGAGAAGTTCACTTACCTGCTGAGGCAGATTAGCAGCAACCTTCTGCCATGCCATTATCATGTCAGCAAAAGAATGCTGAAAGAACAAAGCATGTGGGTTCTGAAAAGTACACAGGTTAAAAGGGAGTGTGTTACCAAGTTGTTGGTCATAGTAAAAATAACAATTGATAAGCACGATGAGAAAGATTTTTATCATGAATTGAATGTTATTATAGGTTCATAGGTTCATACTAGGCTATCTGCCCTAGGGCATTTATAAGCCTAGCCAGAGTGTGTGTGTGGCTTTCGCCACCCCTTGGAATGAGAATACTATGCCCATTTAGGGTTTAGTTTACTGTGCCTCTGTCTAGTAGTGACGCAGAGATGACCCCCGGGGTAAACCTACTATCTCCCATCCACTCGTCAAGATTTCTCTTGAAGAGAGTCAGTGAGGGGCTCTGCCTAACGTGGACTGGGATTCTGTTCCAGAGTGTAGGGAGCCTCTGGGTATGAATCTGTCCCTCCAGCACGTCCTATTTATTTCTGTGTTGAGGTTCAAATCTCTCGCTCTCGTGGCTCTGGTGGATTTGGATTTTCTGAGGTGGAGCATGTCCATTAATTCCAGATTGGACATGGCCTTGTACGTCAGGCATAGATCGCCTCTGAGTAGGCGGTATGCGACTGACTAAAGATGGAGTTTCTTCAGCCGGGCAGCATATGACATATGTTTGAGACCCTTGATCCTCTTGGTGAGGTACTTTTGGGGTCTTTTTAACTGCTGCAGGTGACGGGTAAGGTACATCCCAAATGGGGCATTGTACTCAATTATGGGCCTGATAAGGGAAGAGTATAGGGGCACAATGACCTCTCTTGATCTAGATGTGAATCCTTTCATGATAAGGTGGGCAATATAGAAAGTCTTCCTAACCACTTTGGCAATGTGAGTGTCGAATGAGAGGTTACTGTCAACTTGGGTCCCTAGGTCCCTGATTACTTCTTCCGTACTTAATGGATTACCACCTATGTGGTAATTTGTGGGTACTTTGTTTTTCCCAAAGGGTATGACTATACATTTTTTGGCATTCAGTTTAAGGCCATGGCTCTGGCACCAGTTATCCGTTTCTATGAGGCCTTTCTGAAGGATGCTTGTGTGTCTGTGTTATACAGCTGCTATTGCATATTAATTGCCTTTGTATTAGGGCAGTCAGTAATTTAGTTAGGGTATGATGAAAGGAACGGCATAGAAGAGCTGCTGATTGAGCATGATTGTAGTACCCATAGCAGCAAGGAGCTAGTTAAAGCTAATTGCTACAGTTCTGCAGTTATAAGGATATACACATAATAAAGATTCTAGTTGTCTACTGATGTACTATGTTCTTCATCTGTAAATATGTTGTAAGTAATTGCTATGTTAAATTGTTAATCGCTATGCAATCCAATGTAACTACTGTATGTTTATTTTACTCTGGAGCTTTTCTCCCCGGGCCTCCGCTGAAAATGGACCTGCGTCCAGTCGGACACTCCTGGTCAACAAATTTAAATAAATAAATAAAATAAAATTATAATATATATATATATATATATATATATATATATATATATATATATTTATATATATATATATATATATATGTGTGTGTGTGTTCCTCAACTTATGAGAGGACTTTATTTTTTGTCCTGAACTTTTGGTTGAGGGGAGCCAGTTTTGGAACTGCCCAGGGCACTAGTTGACCTAGCTACTTGTCTGGTGGCGGTAGATGAAAAGAGGATATGAAAATGTTAATTGTTGTAAATGTAACATGCAGAGGTGGCAGGATTTAAGAAAAAAACTCACACAAGTGTATAGCCAAAAGACAGGAGTATGTATAGCTGCATAAAACAAGGGAGAACAGGAAAATGAAGTGCAACAAAAAACTTTCACAGAATATACTAGAAGTTTAAAAAAAATCAAAATAATCCTATGCTGCTTTAGTGAAAGATGTACCACCAAAGGAACAAACCATAGGACTGATTGCCAGAATAAAGACAGAAGTGTAACCACATAATGTTCATCGTGTTACACTGCTGCAGTCATTACACTTGGGTTATCCTGCCGTCAGGCGGTCCCGCAGTCGGTCCGAGTTCCAAAGTCTTGGTCCGGCGTCAGTTGCTGTCGCTTCTTCCCTGACGTCAGTGCGCCAGGGGTATATAAGATGCAGCCGACACCATTTTCTTCAGTCTTTCTTGCCACGTGGTGCCCGATGCAAAAGCAGTTCGCAAGTGCCGGTCAGCCGACTCCTGAGATTTTCATTCCGAATCCCCGAATCCAGAACCGAAGTCTTCTACAAAGCTAAGTACCCCGTTGGGGAAACTTTTTCTTGCCTGAGACCGATGTCAGTAAAAGTTAATAATTGTATTTCTTGTGGGAAGCAAATACCTCATAAGGATTTCCATTCCTATTGTATCCCATGCCTAGGCCCAGACCACGACGCCACAGGTTGTCGGTTTTGTGCTAGGTTTAACAAGAGCACTATTAAACATCGGTTTGATTTTGCCCGACATTATTTTGGTAGAAAATTCAATTACACCATGCCGTCGGAACTACCGATGACCGGGTTACACAAAAAATGCAAAGACAAGGACAGGCATCCGAGGCCCAAAACTGATGACGAAGCCTCTTCTAGGCCACTCGCGGTTCTCCGGTTTTCAGCGAGGCACCTTCGCAGCCCCTGACAACCGCAGGCCGCCTCTGACTCCCACGTGGAGATGGCTGGGCCTTCAGATACACCAGACTTGCGGCCTACCGAGACTAACCCTTCAGACTGCTCCGGAGTAGCTGAACAACCTGCAGCTTCAGTGGGTGTTTTCAGGCCTACTCAGTTAACCATTAAATCTTCTGTTAAACCTAAAACAAAGAAACAACTTCAGCATTCACCAGGACAGGCCTCCATGCCTAAGAAACAGATGCTCAAAATGGCCGAAGATCTAATTACTCTGATCAGGGGGTCCCACCCTCCCCCTGATAAAAGGCCTAGACAGGATGCAGACTATGACTCATCTGACCAGGTGTCCATATCCTCAGACTCATCCTTAGACCGTGGACTACTCTAAAATATGTTACAATAAACATCTCCAATTGACTTCTTTATTAAGACCACTAGTTGATAATGTATTATATTTCAATATATAAATAGTTTCCTTAAATAATAAAATATTATTTTAGTTTTTCTATGTTATACATTTATTGTTTTTGTAAAGGCATGCTACTTTAAACAAAAAAGGCTTTTTTTTAAATTGATGTATTAATTAAGTGATTAATTGTGATTATTCAGTTGTGGTTGGTATAAAAGGGAGTGTGTATTTATTACTTTTTGTGTGCTCAAAGAAGGCTGATGTTGCCGAGGCGCTAAGCCACATTAAAACTGTTTGGTGGAGAATTCATGTTGTTTTTTGTCTTTAAGAACAAACCCTACTTTTATGCCAAAGGTGGTATCAAGTGTGGCTCTAAACCAAACTATTCACTTGCCAACTTTTTATCCAAAACCACAGAACAAAGGGGAGAGACTACTACATTCCTTGGACATACACAGGCAGTTACGCTTCTACTTGGACAAAACAAAAGCTTTCAGGAAAACTGAGCAATTATTTGTTGCATATGCTGCAGGAACACAGGGAAAAGCCATTTCAAAACAGACCATTTCAAAATGGATAGGGCATTATGTACGTTTCTGCTATACACACCATGGGAAAACTGCACTTAATAGCATTAGGTCTCATTCCACCAGGGCAACAGCCACTTCAACTGCCTAACTCAGAGGAGTACCTACCAAGGACATTTTGGAAGCAGCGACTTGGGGTTCTGTACATACCTTCACCAACCATTATCATCTGCCTCTTTACTCTAAATCCAGAGCTGGCTTTGCCACTGCAGTTTTGCAGGGCCTTATAGCCACCCCAAATACCTTATAGAACCAGCCACCCTACCTCAGCTTTGGGATTCTACCCAAGTGTAATGACTGCAGCAGTGTAACACGAACATACAACAGTTTTGTACCTACCATAAATGCAGATGTTCGAGTGTAAACACTGCTGCAGTCCAGGTTACCCTCCCTCCTTCCCCTCTTACTTGCTGGTACGTACCTATGTCTTCTACCCTTTGCTACCTATGGGGAGTATTTGCTGGTAACAGAAAGTATTTGTTTGCTTTTCTTATGTATGTTTTATTAGCAATTTACATTGCCTACCTTTTTGGGGGCACCTGACATTTGGGGCAAGAAAAACTGAAGAAAATGTCGTCAGCTGCATCTTATATACCCCTGGCACACTGACGTCAGGGAAGAAGCGACAGCAACCGATGCCGGACCAAGACTTTGGAACTCAGGCCAACTGTGGGACCACCTGACGGCAGGATAACCTAAGTGTAATGACTGCAGCAGTGTATACACTTGAACATCTACATTTATGGTAGGTACAAAACTGTACTTTAATTTCCATCACAAACTATACGGGTAAAGAAACATCTAGACTATGGAAATAAGTTCAAGCAAAATGACAGATTTCCGCGTATAATAAAGTATTGATTTACTGGTGTTTTTTTCCTTACTAACACACAATGATATGTACATAGCCCTGCATTACCTAAGAATGGGGAGGCTCACATAGCCCTTAGAAATGTGTAACCGGAGTACCTTTGTTCACTGGGAGCTGTCTTGGGAAAAAAACACACACATTTATTAAATTATCATTTAAGACATAGTCACACATACATTAATATAAAAGAAATCAAACCTTATTAACATGTTTCCAGTTATATACATTCTCATCATTCCAACATTACTTAAGTTGCTCAGTTCCTGCCTTCCCTTAAACCTCACTTCTCCTGAACATTATTCTGCATGTATTTTTCCCACATTTTCCATTAATTTGTATGCAATTTGCTCCTTCCTTTTCTAAAGATCCCACCAAGTTTTTTTATCTCTGTTATAATATTCAGTACATGAGATGCAGTCGGTTGGACTTTGATTTCCATTTTCCAACAACTGCTTTTTTGGCAGCCAACAGAATTAAACTTAACAAGGACTTACTGTCCTGTAGGCAGTCCAGCTTCTGTGTCCCAGCCCAAAATTTCCTTAATTACTCCCATTTGCTCAAACAGTATTTCTGATGGAGTACTCTGTAGGTAATTTTTAAAATCTGCTAACTCATTACACCCCCAAAGCATATGTTATTGGATACCTCGTTCTTCCTCATCACACCATCAACATTTAAAGTCTACCAGAGGAAGATTCTTTGAAGTCTGCTTGGGGTATAAAATACCTATGCAAACACTCCAAGGAAAAATCCTAAACCTTCTAGAATTTGTTGCATACTTGGGAGCCATACATATGACCTCCCATTGTTCCCTTATAAATTGCTTTTCCAGTCTCTCTTCCCAATCTTTTGTAATCTCCTCGTATTGATACTTGTAGTTATCATGCAATGTTTTATATGCCCTACTAATTATCCCTTTTTTAACAGCAGCTTCTGTTCTAGATTCAACTAATAACTCCACCAGAGCAGGTCTTTCACTTAAGGTTCTCCTGTCCCTTTCTCTTTGCCTACACTCAGATAACAATCCCTGGTACAGAAGGCAGTCTCTAGTCTGCAGTCCTGACGTCTTCTTGTTCTCTTCCCATTCTATTTATTACCTTTCTCCCTGTAGTTATTTGCTTCCAATAGCTTGGCTCCTTTGCCAGTTTTCTCCAGTAAATTCCAGCTCCCTCTTGCAATTATCTCTATTGGCAAAATCTTTCTCTGTTCTCATGTTGGCTTAATTGTTCGAATACTTTCTGTAACTTTATGAATATAATAGTCTCTATGTCTGTTGTTATTCTCCTTAAGGATCTGTATCCAAAATCCCACTCTCTCTTTATTTCTTGAATATCCCCACTTCATTATCCCTTTCCACTTTGAATTATAACTTTCTGCTTGTGTTATGTATATGGGCATTAATTGATAATAGCCCTTCAAATCCAGTGATCCAAAACTAACTTGTTCTATTGGAAGTATCAGGCCCTGCCTTCTTCCCCTCCTAGATAAATTCCTGTAACTCTTCATTACTTATTTTCCACAGGTTCTCCTCTTACTTATATAAATTGCCTGCCTTGTATATAAAACTAGAGACTAAAACATTGTCATTGCTTGTAGCTTACTATTCATCTGTAAAGAAGAGCTTCCAGTTTCTCAGTTTTGTGTTATCTTTTGTTTAGTCTCTTCCCACATATTCTTAGCTGCCATAGCAGAAGCCTTTGTAATCCAAACTCCTAATACTTCATGTTATTGTGTCCACATAAATATGGGTGTTGAACCAGTTCATGTGTGGGTACATAATTTATGGCTTTAGCCTTTGTTTTATCTTCATTCATTTTATATCCTGAAAAGACTTGAAATCGTCTCAAAAATGTTCCACAACACAAATATGTCCTTTTCTGGATTTATCAAGTACAAAATAATATCTGCATATATAGCCAACTTTTCTTGATTAACATACCAATTATATAATTGAGTTTCTGAGTCCGTTATTTTCTTTGCCAATGGTTCTAAATACAAAGCAAATAAGAAAGGGGAGAGAGGTCAGTCCTGCCTGTTTCCCATACCTCTCAACCTATTAGTGCAAGAAATCTGGACAAAGCCTAAAATAATGGGGGGACAAAGACCCAAAAGAAAGACAGTTTTTAAACATTGCTCTTATAAACTTAAAAAGTTGCTAGTATAACAGCATTTGTGTTTGCATGCATTTTCTGAAGGATATAGGTTCATAGTTCATAGGTAATTACTAGGCTATCTGCCCGAGGGCATATGTAAGCCTAGCCAGAATGTGTTGGCTTTTGCCGCCCCCTTAGATTAGTTCCCTGTGCCTCTGTCCTGCAGAGCCATTAGTTCCCTGTGCCTCTGTCCAGCAGAGCCACTGCAGTGATCCCCGGGGTAAATTTTCTGTTTCCCATCCACTCACATATATGATGCCTGAAACTCAAGTGTGCATCATTATTTAGTAACTTCAATCTTAAGTGACATTTCAGAAAACCATAATTTTTAAGAGTGACAGACCAAAAATATGAGGCAAAAATATGGACATTCTGCGAAAATCTGGAAGGTTGAGAGGTATGCTGGTTCCTCTGTCTAGACACAGCTTATCAAAGAGGAACACCCCCGCTTTATTTCTTCTTGCAGTGTTAGAGCTTTGCTTTCTAAAATTTACCATGGTCTGTGTGTCCCTTCTGCACCCCTACCCATTCTGATATGCTCTGGCCATTTGCCAGACTAACATAAGAATGAAAGCAATATTTATCTTTCCCTACTCATGCGGTTGTGTGAGTGGGTTTCCCCCGGGTGCTCCAGTTTCCTCCTACATTCCCAGGACATGCTGTAGCTGGATTGAACACACTAAATTGGCTCTAGGTGTGAGTGTGTGCATGTGTGTGTGCCTTCTGCAGAAGGTTGGACACTGCGCTGGCAACTCAACACCTTAAAACCCTACTGCCACTTGTTCTGCAGACCAACGATCCACTGTGGCAACCCCTAATGGAAGCAGCCGAAAGGAGAAGAATCATCATCATGAGGCTGTTTGAGTTGGGCATTCATAATGTGTTCAACTGTCCACATATCCGTTCACAGTGACTAAAGTGATAAACAGCCATTATGTTAAACTTCTAAATGTTTGTATTTCCATATGCTGTTTGGTGTAGATTCCCATCAAAATATCAGCATTTCAAGGTTAAAAAATTATGGTACTGAATGTCACAAGAAAACTCATATCTGAAATGTCTTAATCATTTATACCTACATACATGCACATATGTATATTTTTTATTCACATGATATTTGTAGCTTACTACAAAATTTTAAAGTTAAAAAAGTAGCTCATAGAATGCACACTGTGTTTCCGTGTAACATCATGTGTCATTAGAAACCACAATCTCATTAGTTAATCTAGGTTGCAAAACCGTAAAATGTAAAGTGCTGACAGAAAGTCAGTCATTTCTCACTAATATGTTTAAGTGAAAAATGTTCAGAATAACCCCCAAACATACACTAAGTATAAATCAAGTCCTGTGCCACATTGGCTAGGAGTTGAAAAAAATTATAGGCAGTCACTATGATTTTTACATTCAGAAATATATTGTACGTTTTTTTCCTAATTGTTGCATAAGACTGTGATTATATGTCTGAGTATCTTAATACAATGTAAAACAAGTAACTAAAATTCTGCAACTGCGAGTTTTTAAATGAAGTGAATAATTGTATTTTTTTAAGATTTTAGGCATGCTTTGTCCTGCAGTAGCTTAAATATCTGCATATCATTATCAGAAAATGTCATATCCTTAACTTTGTGGGTCTAGGCCCATTACCGAACACGCGTCATTTTCTGTACCCCCTTCTCCTTTTGCCACACTGTGGATACGGATAGTAAAGTACAAGAAGTGAAAATCTTTCTAGTCACTTAATACTATGATGTACAGGTCAGGCAAATGTTTATCAACTGGGGAGATGTTATAGAACATATTTAGTTAAATTTAAATAATTTTTTAAAGAATTGAAGGGATTTGTTTGGGAGGAAAAGAGAGCAAGAGTTAAGTGGAATAAGGTGTTTATCTCCACAGAACAATGTGATTCAGCATAACCATATTTGAAGGGTTACTTACTACACAAATAAGGCTGATATACATAACACAAGCAGAACACTAAATAATCAGTGCGGAAATAAATGATGTTGAGATGGTGTGGTGATTCACGAAATAAAGTGAGAGTAGGATTTTGGATGCTGGCCATTAAGAAGAACAATTACAGCAAAACAGAATGTTATATTTACAAATTAGCAGAAAGTATTTTTTCAACAGGAAATATCTATATTGCATCATCACTTATGACATGGGCAATCATAAATTTATATAAATGAAAACAAACCATACTGACATATTTTTAGTAGCAAACATTATACAGCACATCTAACCTTTTATATGGTCATTGTCAACTGTACATTACATAGATCATTCAATACCTGCCTTCCCATAAACGTCTTTCCTCCTCCAAAACATTATTCAGCATTTATTGTTCCCACAATTCCCATTTTTCCTTGTTGTTTTTCTCCTACCCTTTTCTAAAGATCCCACTTCCAGTTCTTTTATCTCTGTTACTATATTCACTACTTTAAATACGATTAGTTTAGACTTTGATTTCTATTTCCTAGTAGTTGCTTTTTTGGCAAATTAGTAGAAGTATGTTTGTTTTGTATAGGTTGGAGTCTATACAGCAGTAGCTGGTAGTACATTTGGTTTGTGTGGATGTTATAGGTAGAAGTGTTTGATATGGGCATGTTGTTTGGAGAGATGTAAAGCTTAACAGGAGATAGAGAGCTATATATAGAGAGAAGTAATGAGTTTGCAATGAGAGACACTATAGGTAAATATAGTAGTTAAATGTGTGGGTTTGACACTGCTGTACTAGGTGAGGAAAGGAGACTGTATGTATTAGTCTGGAGAGAAACTGGTACAAGAGGTAAAAGGAGCTTGTAAGGTAGATATAGGTGGGATGATAGACTGTGGTGAGAGACTGAAGTAATAGGACTTTAAGGACAGTTTTACCAACAGTTACTCTTCCTCACCTCTCCTAACACTCCACACTAAGGAGCTATCTTATCATTAGTGGGAGGGGAAGGAAGGTGTGGAGTCAGGGTGAGAGTAAACAAAATTGATCTGGGGTGGGAATGGGAGTAGGGTAGGGGAACAGAGCAGGCAGCCCTCAGGAGAATGTTTATCACAAAAGCAATCAGAGAGGTAAGTGAGTCAGAGAGAGCACGTATGTTCAGGAAGCTTTCTTTTGAAAAGGAAATAAAAACAGCTGTTTACAGGGCTGAAGAAAGGAAAAGGAAGGGAGCAAAGGCTATTTGACTCTGAGATGGGCAGAGAGGGGGAATCACAGGCTTTACTTGGAGGGAACAGACTGCTAAGAGGGGCAATAAACAGTCTTTCCTTGGAGGGAAGCAGACAGCTCACAAAGAATTAGGGTGAACTGTATAGCAAATATAGTAATGAAAGTTGGGTAGTGAGTTAAGACAAACTAGAGTAGGATATAATAGGAATAAAAGGAGGGGGAGAAAGAGTGGGTAAAGCAAAAATATGGTGCACTAGGGCATACCAGGGACAAGCCAATTTCACGGGACAGTGAGGAGAAATTACCACAAGATGGTTACGGGGGAGGGAAAGTTGTACTTCCCGGTGATGTGCGATAGCAGCCTTTCCTTTCTAAATGAAGACAGGCAGCAATAACAGTTCTGTGTATTTTTAGATAATGACATACATCGCACAATCAGGGCACTGTTTGTGCCAACGACTGGACACACTGGAAAAGAGGGACCTGGAGTTCAGATGCCCGGCTTGGGTCTGGCAAGGTTCCAGGCAGGGTGCACTTAGGACCTATTAATCACACAGTCAGGACACTGTTTGTGCCAACGACTGGATGTGCTGGAAATGGGGACCTGGAGTTTAGATGTTTGGCTTGGGTCTGCAAGGTTGCAGGCAGGGTGCAGTTAGTACTATTAATCACACAATCAGGACACGGTTTGTGCCAATGAATGGATGCACTGGAAATGAGGGACCTGGAGTACAGACATCTAGCTTGGGTCTGGCAAGGTTGCAGGCAGGGTGCACTTATGACCTATTACTCAGCAGACATTGCGTCTTTGATGAATATTGTCCGATCTCCTTATTTCTTTTTATTTTATTGTTTTGTTTTCTTTTTCAATACATTTCCTATAAATGGTTAGGTAACAATAAGGAAGGTGGCTTGCACATCACAGGGGTCCATACAGGGAAGTTATCAGAGAGGAACCCTTAGCTTTAATTTTCACCTCTGATCCCTCATAAATCCTCCTAATTATCCTTATTATTGTGTTAGGGAATGCAAATGCTTTCATTGCCCTACTCATAAAGTCCCAGTTTAATCTGTTGATTGCTTTCTCTGCATTAGGACCCACCAACAACAGTGGTATTTTTTTACATTCTGCTTCCCCTCTGGCACATCATTATTTTGCTAATGTCATCAAATGTCTGCCTGCTCTCTACAAAACCGCTTTGAGACATATCTATCAAATTTGGGATCACCGTTGGCCTTCTTTTAGCCATTATAGACATGACCATTTTATAATCATGGTTTAGAATCAAAGTGGGCATATATAAAGGATTCTGTTATGTCAGCTAAGGATATTCTGCAGTCTTCTGGGAGCAGAGGGCTGATTTGACTGCTTTGAGTTGGGAACTGCTGGTGGAAGGTTTATTGTATGTTTACCTTATTGGTCTGAGGCCTTAAATGTGTTTTCATCCTGCTGTAAAAGCACAAATGCAGTTATCCATGCCTTGTATATATCTAAACCTCTTCAGTTTAAAATCCTCTTAAGGAAATGCTGTCCATAGTTGCCCACTGTTCATAGATACTCGATGAGCTGCAAGTTTGCACCAAGGGCTGCACAACTGCAGGTCATCTAATAGTATACTGCTAAACACTTTCACTTAGACCTTTAAAAGAAAACTCCACCTTCTCCTACAGTTTAACTCAACCCTTAGGTTGCTTTTCTCCCTACAGTATGATCCCAGTATTGTGCAAATACCTGAAACCTGGTTTTACTTTCTAAAACTTTCATTTCCTCACGTTTATGTCAAAGTAAGGGACAGACCACCGACTTTTTTAAGCTTAACTTCTCACATAAATTGCAGAGAAATTTGCCTACACCTGCATGTCATACCACAGACACAGAGAAATTTGTATTCAGGAGCTCAGACTGTTGTATATAAGACAGAGAGATGTGAAATTGTTTTCCACTGTCTTTATTTCAGAGAAGAAGAGAACTTACATCAGTTCACAGCTAATTCCAATGTAGCCATGCATTTCATAGCAAAATGGAGCAATTAGATCAGTCAGTGTTTCAAAGCAGTCGTCACCCTTTTTGATAAATTTACACAAGTAGCATCAGAGTATTGAAATGCTGAGCTTTAAACTTTAAATTTTTGTTGTTTACACTCATTTACATTTTAAGATGACTTGAATGTAGTATCAAAGATGTCTGTGACATTTAGAGAAAGTCAGAAAATACTTTTTCCTTGTAATTCTTGTAAAGTATAAGCACATTTACCAAAGTGTAGAGGGAAAGGCTGTCCATTCATCTTGGACTACAAAAAGATGCTTTGAACAAAGGCCTGCAGTTTAGCAACTGCTTTGGTTGCAGCTGTATAACTCCTAATACTATAAAACAAGCTCTGAGATGCACACAAATAAGGGCCATTCAAGAAATAAAAGAAGCAGTCCTGTTCCAGACAGAATATAAGGTGACAGTGACTGATGTTAATCCCATTATATTTCAACAGCATGGGACTACACCACTACTTCCTTATGTCTAGCATGACTCATGTAAAGCAGACTTGAAATGGATTATGGGAAGGAGAAAGGCTCGACACATTGATATGTCAAGCCCCATTGACAGTCATTTTGCAGAAAAGATATTAAAATTCTATAAGAAGCAGTGAGAGGGATTTTGATGTGTTAAAATAGCTCAGAAAACAGAGATAGATTTTTTTTGTTTGTAAGGTGAAGTTTTCTTTTAAGTGACTCTCCCCCATTCCTTCTTATCTTCTGAGGATCTGATGTAATGGATAGGCACTTCCCTGTCTTCTCTTTTTCTGGCCTGGTGGTTATGGACATCCTGAGGCAGTGTAGTAACTGCCTAATGTTCACTGAGAGCCACTTAATTGCAGAACAGACAAGCACAGTATTTAGATATGTACCAATGTCATTGGAGGCAAAACTCTCATGTGCGCACACAAAATTCAAATCAGTTGTCAGCATTACACCCAAAACATTCACTACCAACAATAAGAAACAAACACAGAAAATCTGAGGAGGTAATCTACCCAAACCTCCAAGACCTCCTAAAAGCATCTTTGAGTGGACCTGCACACACTCAAAAAAGACAGTGTCTGAAAAAAAAACATACATCTCTGAAAATCATAGTAGCCCATCTTCCAGGCCCAAAAAGCAACACACTACATGGCCCAAACATTCTAATTATTGGGATTCCATTGTAAGACATACTGATGGCCCCCTTACTAGGCTAATCAAGGAGAAGATTGCAGTGACCTGTCTGCCTGAAGCCAGAATTTGCCAGATCACCACAAGTACCAGTATGGCATAGCCATAGTCCATGTCGGCGTAAACGACTTAAGACATACCTCAGTGGACTGTGTAAAGGGAAACATGATGGAGCTCTCTGAATATGTGTCCCAGGTGAATATGAATTTAGACTTGAGTAGCATCCTACCTTCACCAATGATGATACCACAGTACCAGCAAAAAATGATTGGCTTCAACAATTAACTTAGTTTTTGATTTCACAACAAGGAGATCCAGTATCTTTCAGCTGGGGGAGACTGTGACATAATCGACAAACCACAATGCTTTGCCAGAGATGGTTTGTACTTGTCAGTACATGGCTTCCGGGCACTGGCAAAAACTTTATCTATCACGGTCATTCCTTTTTTAGGCTGTGCCAAGTTGTTAAACCGTCCAGCATTAACAAAAATCAGTCACATCCACCTAAAGGTAGCTGCTCAATGCTAGGAGTTTAAGTAAAAGACTGGATTCCCTGGAAGCACTCCTGTCCCTTGAGAACGCAGACATATATGTGCAGTCCCGGATACAACATTCAGAACCATGGAGAGCACCCCAGCTATCAAATGCTACAATGCCTTTTATACATTTCAATCCCCCTCAGCTCAGGATAAAACAAAGGGAGGTGGTGTTTCAGTGTTCAAAAAGGACAAGTACAGCACTAGTCTGGTCCATCAGCATGACTCGCTTGAGCTGATTCATGCCCAACTAACCATAATGGTGTGACCCCCTGTCATATCCTTGCTAGCTACAAATCCCCTAATGTGAGTCTGGAAAACCACACCTCCTACCTAAACCAACTGGTATCTCTTAACATTCAACCTAACACCATACCTATAGGTGACTTTTCCTACCCCACTATAAACTGGGAGACTTGTATGACCCTTAATTCACTTGCTCAGAAGTTTTTGGACTTCATCAGTGCAAATATCTTAGAGCAACTAGCTAGTTCCCCAACTGGAGGTACAGATATCCTAGACCTGGTACTCACAATCATGGGGGGATGCTGCTCCGTCCCATGCATTAAATCCTCCCTGGTAATATCTGACCGCAGAATGATCTCTTTTAGTATTAAAACTAGGGAGTATGTCAGTATGGTTTGTGATGTAAAATGCTTGTGACTAGGATTGTGTTGATATGTAAATGAATGATTGCCTATGTAGTAAGAGATGGTTTAATGAAGGTGATTCTTGTTTAAAAGATGCAGAAATTGAATATTTTTTGTAATATTGCTTAAGTTATATGATATATAGAAATATATGTGAAGTATAATGTTTATGTTAATATAGTTTGATTACTTTTATATGAATGTAAATTTGCCTGTGTCACAATTGATAATTCAATAAAGGTGTTTGAAAAAAAAAAAACTAACCTAGAACCCCCATCAAACTCCACACCTGTTGAGAACTTTGCTAAGGCCAGTTATCTCAAGCTAAGTGACAGCTTATTAAATTTCCAAGCTCCAAAAAAAGAGTCCACAGACTCAAAAATCCAAACGGACCAAGTGTTTAATGAAACAAAACACAAGTTAAGCGCTTTCGTCAGTCCAATCAGCTGACTTTATCAGAAAAAATCAAGAGACTCTCAGGCAGCCTTTTATACTCACAATATTACATTTCCAAGCTCCTCCGAGCCCAGATGTCATTGAGTCCTACTCTGTGCTGTACACAAAAGTACTGTACAACCACATTCATAGCTGCATAGAGAAGGTAGTATCTGTCCAAGTCAAACCTATGATTACTGGCAAAAATAAACCGCCCTGTTGGACCCCCTAGCCTAAATAGGCTATTCAACAAAAGAAACAAAATCCTCTCTAAAGCCAACAAGGAACAGACCAAACAGTGCAAAAAGATACTCACCAGTCTAAGCAAATTAGAGAGCTGGTTAAATTTGCCAAAGCAGGCTGTGTGGCAAAGGTAGCCTTCCAGGTGAAAAATAACCATAAAGCTTTTTGTAACTATATTTATAACCTCAAGGAAGTGCTCAGCAATGTGCTGAGTTAATCATGAATGGCAACACTTATACCCAGCCTGAAATCATACCAATCCTGCTGGCAGACAAGTTCAATTCAAACTTCTCCCCCTCATCATCTCCTACCACACCCAAAGAAATACCTGCAACCATCCTCCTACCAGTCATTATGAGGGAACATGTCCTTACTGTGCTCGCTAAAGCCAAAAACACAGCCTCCATGGGTCCTGACAACATTCCAGGATGCTTCTTAAATAGCTTAAAATAGAATCTGTCAGGGTCACTAAAACCCTCTTTAACCACACCATCTGGATGGCCTTTGTCCCAGAGGAATGGGGGACTGCATCAGTCATCCCTCTGCACAAGGGGGGGGGCATCAACTGACCTTGGGAAGTACAGACCCATAAGCTTGACCAGTCTTATCTGCAAGGCCATGGAGAGAATTGTTATGGACCTGATCAGTAACAACATAAGAAATTTTCAGACACTGGACCAAAGTCAAAGGAGGTCTTGCCTGCTCAGTCTGGTGGACTTCTTCGAGAAAGTCACCAGGGCCATGGATGAGGGTAAAATGGTACAGACCACTTATCTAGACATGCCCAAAACGTTCGACACAATCCCCCACTCTGGGATCATAGATAAACTTACTGAGTTAGGCATAAACCCTACATCATCAGGTAGATAGCAAACTGTCTTACTGACAGGGCACATGTCTGAATAAGCAAATTTACTTCTGATAAGAAACCTGTTACCACCAGTGTCCCACATTGCTCACTGTTGGGACTCCTTATGTGTGATATAAACTTCTCTGAAGTGAAGTGAAGGTCAGTATTGGGAGTGCTGACTCACCAAGTTTGCCAATGACTGTAAGCTGAGAGCAATCATCGAATCCTCAAACAATATAGACATCCTACAAACAGGGCTAAAAATGACAAATGACTAGTGTCAAAACCATGCATAATCGTACCTTTCTGTAAATCAGAAATTATAATATTGGTAGCACACCGCTAAAAGTAGACCTTGTGGTGAGGGACCTGGGAACACAGGTATATAGCAACCTAAGCTTTGACCACCAGGTAGCTAGTTCTGTTCTTCTCTTTTTACATTGCAGTGCCTACATTTCTTAAAACTAAACAAGAAGAAAGAAAGGAGGACAAAAAGGGACACTTGTTTACTTTAGTATCCTTATAACGCACATACACACGCAAACATTAAAAAAAAAAACCTGAAAATGTTTTATTATATAACGTAGTATATGTCATGTTTTATGAAAAATAGTGTTAAGAACAAAAATTGTTTTACTTACAGTTACAACTTTCCTTCCTCTTCCTCTTTCCTTAATGTCCTTCCAAACATTAATAACATGAAGTGGGCATATGCTTTGGAGTCCCGTACAAGTTTTGCAATGTCAAAAAAGTCCAGTATTTCCAGGTTTTCTTGTTCCTTCATGTTTAACAAATGTGATTGATGCTTTATAATCCCGCATGTATTCATTAATTTCTGGGTTACTGTTTTTCTTCCTGTTGATATCCATCTTCCAACTCCAGTCTCTGGTCATTTCCAGTGTACTCTACATTCTTCTAGTCACCTCCTGTGCTTTTCTGTGTCTCTAAAGCATTTTCCTTTGGAGCATTGGAAAAGGTTTTACTGGCATAGTCTCTCTATGAGCTTTATCCGAAGAATAAAAAGCAGAGTCCTCTTCTGTTTGATAGCTCATTTTTTGTTTGACAGACTTTTGTATTTTCTCCTTAAAATGTTCTGCATCAAAAAATTATTTTGTCCTTCCAGGAAAAAATATTCTGAAGATAGCTTGGATACAGCACCTTGACTCTCATATCTGCTTCTTGACATTCCCTGATTAATGGAATAACTTTACTCTTCTTCCTGGTATAGAGTAAGTAATCATTTTCCGCAAACACTCTACCTCTCCCACTTTTAGTAGTTTGTCATTCTTTCATAGTTTTTTCAGAATCAACTCATTCTGTTGGTTGGATTGCATCTTTACTATTAAAAGTCTGGGTTGCTTTCTCATGGCCAGGTTGGGAGCATACACAGGATGTGCTCTTTCAATCAGCAACTCCTACTGTGGAATAGCAGTCCAGTTGCTTACTGGTGCATTCATAAAATTATTACAGTCTGTTCCTTCCATTTTTTCTATTACAATGATGTACCCGTTCAGTGTTTTGTTAATTTTAATCAGTTCTGAGCATATTTGACTTATTTTTCCTCTAGGTTATTGGAAGTCATGTCTTGTATCAAAGCTGTAGCTTGAACTGTTTTTTGCTGAACACCTGCTGGATTCTTCCCAGCCAGTGTTTTCTCCTCACCTTGTTTGGTTGATTTTCTTTCAGGTTCCAAAAATTTCTACTTTGCTGGCAGCCAGACAGTGCACTTACTAGCCACTAAATGAAATGTACCCAAAAAGACAACTTCACTGACTCTCTTTTTCTAAGTTTTTGTTTTTATACTGGGAGACCAGAAAGTATGTTGGGAAAAAAAGTTAATGTGGAAATGGATAAAGGAGATTTTAACAATAGGGATAACTACAAGTAGGGGCATAGAAAATAGACAAAATGGTGCTGGAATTTACTGCAGAAAATTAGCAAAGAGCCAAGTTATTGAGAGCAAACCATTAAGGAAGTAAAAGTCCTACAGTGGGATGAGGCCAAGCAGATGTTTGGACTGCAGGTTAGAGACTGCCTTCCCTACAAAGGATTGATAACATATAGACAATGAGAATGGGATAGGGAATGTTAATAAATGAAAGGCCATCTCTGGTTGAGCTTATAGTCCAGTCTAGAGCAGAAGCTGCAGTTAAAAAAGTGATAATTAGTAGGGAATATAAAGTAGTGCATGATAACTATAAGAACCAATCAAAAGAGGTTAGAAAATATGGAAAATGAGAATGGAAAGAAAATATGCAAAGGTATAGTGGGAGGATATTTGTATGACTCCCAAGTATGCAACCAAATCTGAAGTGTTCTAAGATTTTTTTGCATAGACATGTTTGCACAGGTATTGTTATACCTCAAGAAGACTTTAGATACACTTCCCATAAGTAGACAGCAGTTGTTGGAAGTGTGGTGGGAAAGAGAGAAATACTTTGGAACTTTATTTTTTGTCGGGTGGGTTGAGTTAGCAGATTTTTTAAAATTCCCTATAGTGTACTTAGAAATGCTAGAGAAGCAAATTATTGTAACAGGAAATTCTTCTTTTCAGCTGTGATATATAAGCTGAATTACCTAGATACATAAGGCCTTACTAAGTTTGCTAGTAAAGTAATTACTAGAAAATGAAAATCAAAAACTAAACCAACTACAACATTGTTACTGAGAGATAAAAGAATTGGAGGTAGGATCTTTAGAAAAGAGATGCAGCAAACTACATTGAAATAAATGGAATCTGCGGGAAAGGTTGATGCAGAGTAATGCTCAGGAGGAGGAGTGAAATTCCAGGGAAGGCAGGATTTGAGCAATCTAAGCAAAGATATGACAGAGCAAAGACCAGTCTCAGATATTAATGCATTCCAGTCCCTACATCATCTTCCCCAGAAACCATCACAGTTTCCTGTTCTGGAAAAGCATTATATCAGGTTGTTTTAGTTTGTTTTCCCATAGCAAAAATAACTAAGCCAGTTCTTCCTCCTGTAAAGGCCAAGGGCTTAATTATATCAGTGCATAAATAATGGAATGCTTCAGAGCTTATACATCTCTTAACTGTCTACATTTTAGTGTCTGCTTTATTTTCATACTAAACTGTGGATGTTAAGTTGTCCATCTCGCCTTCATTCTTGCTGGATGGGTTCGGAGCCGACCTCGGCTCCGACTCGGCCACTCTAAAAGCTCGAGAGTTGGTTCCACTGGCTCGAGGCTCCCCTTATATCCCACAATGCTAGGCGGTATTACCCCAGATCTCGTTTGCCGCTACAGCGATCGAGGTGTATTGTTTCTACCGGCTTCAGGTCAGTTATTATAGATTACTCTATAGTTAAATTAAACCCCCTTAATTTAGTCTTTTATAGTTAATTCCCTTAACTTAGTGGATTTTGACCCTTTCCTTCCTGTTTATCCACCCTTTTTTCCTCAAGAACTTATTAGTCCTTCCCTCAAGCCTTCGGGCCCTTCCATCCCCTTAGTGAAGTGTATGTGTTTTTCTTTTAGGGATCTGAAAAAGAACTAATATTTTTAGTTAACCTTGTGGACAGTGTAATCGGTGTGTTTGTGTGTGTGTGTGGTTACACTTTCCTTGAAAATGTCTAAGGAGTCAAAGGTCTCAGGCTTCAAGAAGTGTGACTCGTGCTGTCAGAAAATGTCTCTGACAGATGGTCACACTTCTTGTGTATACTGCCTGGGACCTTTGCACCTGCAGGACTCTTGTGCTGTATGCCATGGCTTCAGCCCTAGAGTCCTGCAGGAAAGAAAAAACAAACTTATTTTAAGAGGTTTGCTTAAGCCTGAGGGTTCCCCTACTGCTACTTCGGGCAAACCCTCTAAGGCTTCTAGGTCCTCGACTCCAGCTTCTGAGTCGAGGCCTAAGGCTTCGAAACCTACTGTTACATCGGCTCTGGCTGGAGCCGATGAGTCTCGAACTGCAGCTTCTGTGGTTCCCTCGGCTCCGGCTGGAGCCGAGGCATTGGAAATTCCTGGGTCGGCTCCGATCAGACCATCGGAACCGACATCTAGAAAGAGGTCCAGGTCACCGTCCCTTGGCTCTGTTCATTCGGCTCCAGCGTCTCCCTTGCTGTCTGAACGGAGCCATAGATCTCACTCCTCTAGATCATCGAGGCTTTCGGATCATGACCTTCAGAGGGTAGTGAGTCGACTTCTTAAGTCCGAGGCACTGGCCCAAATGCTTCAGAGCCCGACTCATCAGTCGATGCTTGACCCTATCCCTCAAAATGTTCCTCCTCCGACTCCTTTGAGCTCGGGGCCGGGCGTTGAACCGAGACTGTGGTAGCGTCGGAACCGATACAATTGTCTTCGGTTCCATCGTCGGCTCCGATTTCTTCCTTGGAAGAATCTCGGCGCCGGACTTCCCTCGTCGGCTCCGAGGGGGTGAGTGGCATCGGACCCTTGTCCGACCCCGCTCTCCCTCTCGGTGCTTCGGCGCTGGTGAGTTCGGCTCCGACATCTGCCTCGGAGCCATCACTGTCGGTGCCAAGGGGGGTTCTCAGCTTTTCGGAGCGGGGACCTCTGGCTCTGCCTGACAGAGGTGCGTTCGAGGTCATGCGGAGTGTGTTGGAACCTGGTTCAACTCCACAGTCGGCTCCGTCCGCCCCTCCCTCTTCGGTGCCTCAGGTTATGTCTACTCACTCCCTCATCCCAGACCGCAGAGAGCCAGCTCCTCAAGAATCCCCTGTGGGGATCTCATCCTCTTCCGAGGCCTTTCCTGAATTGGCAGGGGAGCCCCCTAGGAAGAGAAAGTGTAAGAGGAAGCACATAGACTCACCTGAGTCTGTCACCTCTGACACAGATTTAGAGGATTCGAGGGTTCCCCGTTCCCCTTCTGAAGATGTCTCCTTTGCAGACATTCTAGAGATCCTGAAACAGAGGGGAAATTGGCCAGCCCTTAACCCTTCGGAGGATGAATCTGTGTATCTTGAGGCGTTTGGCTCTCGCCCTTCCACCTCCTGGGTGTGCCCCCCCTTTGACCCCCTCATGCAGGTGGTAGCAAAAAAGGCTTGGACGGCTCCTGACTCAGTGGACCCCACCCCCAGGAGACCGTCAAAGTTTATCACAGCACCAGCAGATAAGCAATTTCTGACCAAGGGAGTTTCTGTGGATGCTATGGTGGTAGCTGCTGCCACTAAGAAGGAACTAGCTGATCCTTCGGTGCCTGTCCATCCTCCTAACAAGGAATCTAGGTCTATGGACAGGTACGGGAAGCAGATGTTTTCGTCAGCGACCTTTGCTATGCATTCGCTGAACTACCTATGCCATTTCACTCGTCTTCAAAGAGACTTGATCAAGGAAGCGAGTGAGATGTTGAAGGACCCTACAGCTGCGGGTTTTCAGGACAAGATGAACGCTCAGCTGGCTACCCTAAACTCTATAGCTAACTCCTCCATGCGCCTCCTTTCATATGCGGCTGATGGAGCGAGCAGAGCCGCAGGGACAGGTGTCGCCTTACGCCGGCATGCCTGGATGCGGCTATGCAATTTTGCGGACCCCTTTAAAACGTCTTTCACTAATTCCCCGTTTGATGGATTATCTCTCTTTGGTCCTCAAGTGAAAGAAACCTTGACGAGGTGCGAGACGGATGGCAAAACTCTTTCTGCCGTCGGAGTCCGTTTTTCTACTCCTTCTAGGCCTTACCCCAAAGTCCAGAAAAGTGGGAAAATGTGGTTCCGCAAACAATCTCAAGGGACTTTGCCTGACGCACAGAGTCGGTTCCCCTCCAGAGGCAGAGGGGGGAACAATAATGGTAGACGTCGCCCTAGAGGCAGGGGGGGTCTGCAGAACCAGGGCAATCGAGAAACCTTTTCCGATAAGCCCTTCCAGCATCCCTGAGGTGTTGCCCGACTGTCCACCTTCGGAGGCAGTCGGGGGAAGAGTGTCACTGTACCCAGAAGCCTGCCGATCCCTAACTCAAGACAAGTGGGTACAGTCCATCATTTCCGAAGGCTATTCCATTCCGTTCTTTCGTATTCCAAATCAATCAAAAAAATCCCTTCCAGATGTTCCACCCGCTCAAAGGGATCAAGCAGCGTTGGAAATCTCAAAGTTGCTTGCAAAAAGAGCCATTCAGCCAGTACCAGCAGACCAGCAAGGATCCAGAATCTACTCCAAATTCTTTTTGGTTCCAAAGAAAACAGGGGACTGGAGACCCATTTTGGATCTCAGTATCTTGAACAAGTCGGTCAAGAAAACAAGATTTCGGATGGTCACGCTATAATCCATCCTACCCCTATTGGGAAAGGAAAACTGGATGTGCTCTATAGACCTCCAGGATGCGTACTATCATATAAAAATGAACAGACGCTCCAGGAGATTCCTCCGCTTCCGGCTGGGAACCACTCACTTTCAATTCAGAGCCCTGCCCTTTGGTCTCACCACTGCCCCCCGGGTGTAAATGCATGGCAGTGGTAGCTTCTCACCTGAGACGTCAAGGATTCCAGGTGTTTCCATATTTGGACGACTGGCTCCTCAAAGCTCCTACCAAGCATCTTCTTCTAATAGCCAGAGACTATACCTTTCGCATTTGTCAAAAGCTAGGTATCTCAATAAATTGCGAAAAGTCTGTTTTGTCGCCTTGTCGTGCTATTACCTTCATAGGCGCAAATCTAGACACAGTCAACATGTCTGCGAGACTAACAGACCAAAGAATAGCAGACATACACAAACTGGTCTCCCTTCTCTTCCACAGCAACAGAGTCAAAGCCAGATTAGTTCTGAAAGTACTGGGGATTATGGCGGCTGCTATCCCTCTACTTCTATTAGCCAGATTTCACATGAGAATCCTGCAATGGATGCTCTTCACACAATGGTCCTACCAGCAACTTCCGATGTCCCACACCATTATGATTACGCAAGCATGCAAGAATCATCTTCTTTGGTGGATTTCTTCCCCCCAGCTCTTCCTGGGAAGACCCTTTGTTCCTTCCCCTCCGGTTGCTACTCTGACAACGGACGCCTCCCTGATCGGGTGGGGCGGCATTATCAGGGCAGAACAGTCCAGGGCATATGGCAACCAGACGAACGCCACTTGCATATAAATGTTCTAGAGATGAGAGCAGTGCTTTTAGCGTTGCAAGCCCTTCAAGACTCTCTTCCCTTGGGAATGATAGCAATCCAGACGGACAACATGTCTGTAGTGTGGTATATCAACAAACAAGGCGGAACCAGGTCCTATCCCCTATGTCGAGAAGCACTCAGACTGTGGCAATGGGTGATTTCTTCTCAGCGGTTTCTGATAGCAACGCACATCCCCGGGAAGTCCAATCTAATCGGACAAGTTGAGCAGAGCTATCCTCATGCCTCACGAGTGGTCTCTGAAAGATTCTATTTTGGAGAAAATTTTTCTCAAGTGGGGTCAGCCTTGCTGCGACCTTTTTGCTACTCCCCAAAACAGCAAGTGCAGAGATTATTTCACCCTATTCCCGTTACCAGGCCAGCCCAGCAGAGACGCTCTAGTCCAAGTTTGGCCCCGGGGACTTCTGTATGCATTTCCTCCCTTCCCACTAATCTCTCAAGTGATACAGAAAGCTATCGCTCAGAAGGCCTCGTTGATCCTCATTGCTCCTTACTGGCCTCGACAGGTTTGGTTCCCTTTTCTACATCAATTTCTGTTGGAGCAACCTTGGCATCTGGACCTAGTTCCAGATCTTTTGATCCATCAATCGGGTCAGTTAATCAAGTAAAAAGCCGATGGAAACACAACACCAAACACGATCTGGCGAAAGCAGCAATCAGAGGCAAACGAAAAAGAATAAAGCAAATAGCGTAAACAAGATTTATTTCCACGCTTTCGTCCGTAGACTTCTTCAGAATAAAAAACACATAACAATAGACTCATTTAAATACCCAGAGTTAATTGAACAGTTTTAAAACTTAATTGCAATCAAACTAAATCGCTATGTTAATTAAAAAAGGAGTTGACACCATCACTCCTTTTATGGAGATGTAACTTCCTGTTTTTCAAAAAACATTTAATGTTTACTGCTTCGTTAATGCCTGGAAGTTTGTCAGCTTTTAATTTTATTTGCCAAAGGGCTTCTCTTTGTAGAATGTAATTTTTAAAATCCCCCCCTCTCATATCATTCTGGCAAACCTCTAATATAGAAAATAAAAATCTTTTAAAATTATGACAAAGAATGGAATGCTTATATAAAGCGTTGTTAAGGTCTTTCTTTTTAATTAACATAGCGATTTAGTTTTTTGAAAAACAGGAAGTTACATCTCCATAAAAGGAGTGATGGTGTCAACTTCTTTTTTAATTAACATAGCGATTTAGTTTGATTGCAATTAAGTTTTAAAACTGTTCAATTAACTCTGGGTATTTAAATGAGTCTATTGTTATGTGTTTTTTATTCTGAAGAAGTCTACGGACGAAAGCGTGGAAATAAATCTTGTTTACGCTATTTGCTTTATTCTTTTTCGTTTGCCTCTGATTGCTGCTTTCGCCAGATCGTGTTTGGTGTTGTGTTTCCATTGGCTTTTTACTTGATTATTTGTTTGTATCTGCCTTTTGATGGCTGAAGCAGCGGAGGATTCTTTATTGAATATGACTTTACATCCGACGCCTAGTACTGACGGATGTAATATCAACAGCTTGTTGGTCACCACTTTGATAGATATACAGAACTCGCTTAAGTTTTTGGTGGAGAGAGCGACTGACAGAGAAAATTCAGCTCAAGTTTCCAGTCCGGTTGAACCGTTTTGTGAAATGGAAACGGTCATAGATCTCCACAACATTGCCGGTTCCGGTGAGCAAGGCAGGAAGAAGGTAGTAACTAGTGAAGTTACTCAAAGTAAATTTGTTCCACGATCCTATAAGAACACTAAGCATTTTTTTGAGCCCGTCAACAACCCGTTTTGTCATTTTGATCAACCAGGACAAGGGTTTACCAGTGAAGAATACCATCGCAAGCGCGACGGGTTGCTGAAACTATTAAAAAGGTATCGGTCTTTACAACTTGAAAATTGTTATTTTAAAAAATGTATTGACTTGGACATAGTGCCCAAGGGACTCCGGTTTTTTAAGTGCCCCAACGGAGTCTCTATTGGGCAACCTTTTTTTGAAAAGTTAGTTTGTTTCTTTAATGACGCTGGAAAGAGGTTTTTGGAACTTTTAGTGGACAATAACATCAGCAAAATGAGTAATCTCAGAGACGAGATTACTGTTTGTGAATCTTTTTTTAGGGAGAAATTAACTGAACTTTCTTTTGATGACCTGTTTAACAAGTTATCTATTGAGGTTGAGCAGCATTGTACTGACGTTATCAACAGGAAGCAGGAAAAACTAGTAAGGGATATTTCTTCCTACGAGAATAAAACTGCTTACAACGATTTTGTTGGGTCCTTTAAAAGGAACCATTTTCAGTACCAGGCTCCACATTCTAACAACAAGCATGTTTTAAACACCGGGGCCTCTTTTGACGTTAGGAATGCCAACCGAACCACTGGTCATGACAAAATTTCTTCGGATTCTATTCCACCTACCAGCAGTTCATCTCCTTCCAATGCTGATGTTAGACCCATAGTGACAGAGTCTATTGACTCTGATAGTAACAACATGACTGACAGTTCCGTTTCAAACAAAGACAGTTCCAATACGATTACTAAGACCAAATCACACTCTAATGTGAATCCTTTTTTTCAAAAGAAAAACTATGCCAACAAGACCAGCATTCTTACAAGAAGCCGTACATTCCTGGGGTCAAACTCATCGGGAGACGAGACTTGAATAAAGACCATGAACTATTTAGTGTGATTAATTTAAGTGGACATTTGTTTACCGACTGTGAGTTGAAAGTTTTGCAGTATGGTTTAAATTTTGTGCCTAGTAATAAAGCAAACATCAGTAATACTATTCTGGATATTAAAAAATATACCAGGAAGTTAAATTTGGCATACATTATGCAAGACGTTTCAACCACTGACAAAGCTCTTTTTAAACCTTCATTTTTAACACCTAAGTTACAGCACACTTTACGAGTGTTTGAGGACACCTGTATTCAGGACATTACCAAGTTACTTGAACACAAACATAGACATAGTAGTAACTTAAATAGGGACGAAAGGGAAGCCTTACATAATTTACAGTCCTTGAATAAGGAATTAAGATACATGAAAAGCGACAAAGGTGGGAACATTGTGGTGATGAGGCAGGATTCCTATAACATTAAAATGACAGAGATTTTGAATAACCGTGATGAATATGAGGTTATTCCATTATTTGAAATAACTAAGAGACAGAGGTTTATCCATTCTTTACTTTATGATGCATTGATGTCAGGTGACATCAACATTGATGTCTACGATTTTTGCGTTGTCGAAGATCCTAGGATTGGGGTGATATTCGGTATACCGAAGACCCATAAAGATCTCAAAGATCCACCATTTCGACCTATTGTGTCCTCACCCCACTCCATTACCGAGGGCATGGCCATCATTATTGATGGAGCCCTTGGATCAATATTACATCATTATGATTCTTTTATTAGGGATTCCTGGGATTTTCTGACCAAATTAAATAGATTTTTTCAGGTAAATCTATTTAATCCTGACAAGCACATTGTTTTCACCATTGACGTTACATCACTGTATACTTGCATTCCCCATTATGAGGGAATTGAGGCTGTTAGAAGCTTCTTACACCACCATTACACTGGTTTTTCCAGTAATGCCATTGCGACCATATGCCATTTTTTGGAAATCATTTTAGATAATCATTTTTTCCTTTTTGGGAAAACTTACTACAGGCAGAAGCGGGGAGTGGCTATGGGTTCTCCAGCCGCCCCGGCTTATGCCAATGTTGTTATGGCACAATGGGAGCAGGAGTTTATTCCACTTCTTAACTCGAAATATAACATCTTATTTTACTGTAGATTTGTTGATGATTTGTTTTTCATCATAGAGGGTAATGAGAACACAGTTGACTTTTTTATCAGAGAGGCGAACACCTACTCCAGTTATATAAAGTTTGTGAAGGGCTCAGTAGGGCTTGAAGTTAATTTTTTAGATGTCTGTCTAAAGTGGGACAACATTGACAATTGCTTTCACAGCACAATCTTTCGAAAGAAGACCTTTACTAACGGGTATCTCCATTTCACTAGCAATCACCCTAGACATATTATGAACAACATACCTAGAGGGCAAATGATTAGAGCTTGTCGAATGACCTCAAAATCAACAGATTTAACTGATGAGATTGATTTCATCATTTCATTGTTCCATGATAGGGGATATCCCGAATCAACACTAGTTAACACTAGTGAAGATATTAAGACTAGACGACTAACTGACTATCCAGCTTTGTTGGATTATTCTAGTGGATTAAGCTGTAACAACAGGGTGCCCACTAGTAATAGGAGTATTGATAAAGGCAAATCCAACACCAACTTAACTTGTTCCATGGAGATGAGCAGTGATTTAACACACATTCAGAAGGTAGTCAGAAAAAACTGGTCTGTGATTAACGGTAATTTAGACCTTTCTAGGGTGGTAGGTAACAAACCGGTTTTTGTATCTAGAAATACACGTAATTTAAGAAGGATATTAGAGTACAAACACACCTGTCACAATACAAAAGTCGCCACCACTGAGAAGGGTATGCAATGTTGTCACAACTGTAAAATATGCAGATACATTTCTGTGGGACCATATATTAGTATAGAGTCCTACGATAGAATTTTATCTGTTCCTAACAATGTTGACTGCAATACTAGCGGTGTAGTGTATATCAGTTTATGTAGCACTTGTCCTGCTTTCTATGTAGGAATGACCAGCAGGAGTTTAAAAATTCGTATTAAGGAACATCTTTATGATATTAAAAAGAAAGACCTTAACAACGCTTTATATAAGCATTCCATTCTTTGTCATAATTTTAAAAGATTTTTATTTTCTATATTAGAGGTTTGCCAGAATGATATGAGAGGGGGGGATTTTAAAAATTACATTCTACAAAGAGAAGCCCTTTGGCAAATAAAATTAAAAGCTGACAAACTTCCAGGCATCAACGAAGCAGTAAACATTAAATGTTTTTTGAAAAACAGGAAGTTACATCTCCATAAAAGGAGTGATGGTGTCAACTCCTTTTTTAATTAACATAGCGATTTAGTTTGATTGCAATTAAGTTTTAAAACTGTTCAATTAACTCTGGGTATTTAAATGAGTCTATTGTTATGTGTTTTTTATTCTGAAGAAGTCTACGGACGAAAGCGTGGAAATAAATCTTGTTTACGCTATTTGCTTTATTCTTTTTCGTTTGCCTCTGATTGCTGCTTTCGCCAGATCGTGTTTGGAATCGGGTCAGTTACATCGCTCCCTCCCCTCTCTGAACCTCACTGCTTGGTTCCTCCAATTCCAACCTTAGCCAGGCTTCCTCAAATATCTCACTCTGTTCGAGATATTTTGATAGCTTCCCATAAATCTTCCACTCGGAAGATTTATCTTAGTAAGTGGAAACGTTTCGCCTATTGGGCTCAAGGAAGGGACATAGATCCTTTCACTGCTTCCATCCAAATAGTCCTTGATTTTCTAGCTGAACTCTTCCATGCAGGTTCATCTCTTTCTACTCTTAAAGTTCAATTGGCAGCTATATCTAACTTTCATGTGGGCACCTCAGATTCTGCCATCATGTCTCACAAGCTTTGCAAAGCTTTCTTGAAGGGAGTTTTTCTGCTTAGACCTCCTATAAGAAATCCTCCTCCCTCTTGGGACCTTAATTTAGTTCTCACGTCTTTAATTCTTCCCCCTTTTGAACCTGCAGCCTCCTGTTCAATGAAATTGCTATCCTGGAAGACTCTCTTTCTGGTAGCCATTACTTCAGCTAGAAGGGTCTCAGAGCTTCATGCACTCAGCAGTTGACCACCGTATCTTTTGTTTCATAAGGATAGGGTATCCTTATGGACCAATCCAGCCTTTTTACCTAAAGTAGCCTCTGCGGCAAATCTGAATCAAAACATTGACCTCCCTGTGTTTTTTCCTAATTTTTCTAACAGGTCTGAACAAAAATTGCATTGGCTAGATGTCCATCGTCAATTAAGGTATTATTTGGATAGGACCAAACAGATCAGAAAAACTGACCAGTTGTTTGTCTCTTATGCAGAAGGCAGAAAAGGCCTTTCAGTTTCAAAGGTATCACTTTCCAGATGGCTAACATCCCTGATTTCCTTTGTGTATGAAATTAGACACCAAAAGTTGCCTAACAAACCAAAGGCCCATTCGACTAGAGCTTTGGCTACTTCTATAGCTTTCCAAGACAGGCTGCCTATTGATACCATTTGTGCAGCAGCTACATGGGCTACTCCTCACACTTTCATTTCTCATTATAAGTTGGATTTAGCTTCTAGACATAGAGCTAATTTTGGTTCCACTGTACTCAAGAGTCTGTTCCGATAGGCCACCCGGGACAAGGTGCTAGGGACGCGGTCCCATCCAGCAAGAATGAAGGCGAGATGGACAACTTAACATATAGAAGTTATGTTCTTACCATAACGTTCCATGTTAGTTGTCTTCTTCTCGCCTTCTTTCTTAAGGCCCCACCCTCCTTCCCCCTAGCCTGGACAGACCTAGAGGAGTTTGATTGTGACCTCTCTTTCTACCACCTCTATTTTATATAGGTATATGCTATACTGTGCATATATTCCTTCATCAGGTTTTCAGGTCACCTTCTTCCCTTCCTTTTATAGAGGTGGGTTTTCCCTTTTCCAGTAGTTCTGGAGTTATTATTGGCTGGGCCTAGCTTACAAACGAGATCTGAGGTAATACCGCCTAGCACTGTGGGATATAAGGGGAGCCTCGAGCCGGTGGAACCAACTCTCGAGCTTTTAGAGTGGCCGAGTCGGAGCCGAGGTCGGCTCCGAACCCATCCAGCAAGAAAGAAGGCGAGAAGAAGACAACTAACATGGAACGTTATGGTAAGAACATAACTTCTATTTATGCTTTATGACCTGCTAGCCCAGTAGATGCAATAGGTTATATTTTTCATTTCACACAGTAGATTCATGCAGTTTTCTTCATTTTAAATATACAAGAGAAATGGTCACAACCAAGATTGCATAAGTTTTTCAGACTAAATATGTTATTAGCAAGAAATAAGAAAGAGAAAGAAAAGACCCATTGCCTGATATCTAATGCATTTTTCCTTGGCCTAGAATCAGGCCTTGTACAACATTTTTTTCTCTCCATGACTTAATGAGTACAGAGCTTGCATCTGCCAGTTTAACTCTTTAATGGGTACTTTGCAATACTAGTTGATTCTCTGCTGTCTGATATGATCAGAGTGCATTCTTCTCTAGACATAGCTTCCATCAGTACTTGCTTAGTCTGTTCAATGGATTTGGTCAATGCAGCCCTTGTCTGTGTTTCTCCTTTTCTCTAGGCATCTTCACCACATCTCTGGAAGTTATATTTCTTTAGCTAGACGTTTCTTCAGAACTGAAAATTCTGAGCTTTGTTTTGGTGTGATCCTCTGGCTTATTCTAGCCTCTTAGCTTAAACTTGTGATTCAACCCACTCTTAAGACTTTCAAAGGAGGGCCCTCAGTTTTAGGTGCAATAGATACATTTTTCGATATTAGTTGATTTTATATGGGGGAGAGAGCCTATCCCAATTTATGTCCTTCTGTTCTCATGTTGCAGTGATCTGTATATTGTGAGAATACTGCAACATGGAAGAGGACATGTATGGTTATGATAAGATTTTACACAACTGTTCTATTCTTTAGGAATGTGCTTGAGAGTGACTAGAGAGTGAACCAGGCACAGAATGTACGTTGACTTATGTAGTTGACATAATGATGTCTTGGGGTGTGTCATCAAGAGTATAAAACTGTCCCTAAGCATAAGAACTTGCAGTAAATAGCTGATGAATGTTGAATGGTAGAGAAAGTGAATCCATCTACAGAACGCATCAAGGAAAGCCCTATCCTATATCAGCTGATATTGTAATAAACCATAAGAATATATCTATTATTTTTATTTTATCCCCCGTCATATATCAGCTGGTACAGTAATAAATCATTAGAATATATGTTATGTTTATTTATCCTGTACCTCGTGTCTGTAAAGTAAACACCTTAACCATTTTGCCAACATCTGTTCTAGAACTACTGAATTTCCCAGAATCCTGGCATTTTTTACTATGTTGTCCTGTTGAGTTTGTCCTTTAAGCCATTTGAAATCACTTTATTTGTGACTTTTTGCTGTTGAAAATACTAGCATCTTTACATATATTCTGCCTTATCAGATCTTTCAAAGTGAGGTGCACTTATTTTAATAATTCCAGCTGCAACTTAAGTCCTTTTTCATCCTATTTGCACTTCACTTTATATCTACTGTGTTGTAAATCTTTGGACCATTTGCAAAGACGTGTACATTTTATTCCGTTTTATTTTTTGTGTTGCATATTTAGTTTTTATTATGGATGGATTCTTCAAGAAGCCCCACCCCAGAGTCCTCTTAACCTTTGCTCATAGTTGACACTGGTTTAGGATTTATATTCTATATTCTGTCATGCAGCCAGCTTTTACCAAGCTATTGTCTTATTATCTGCTCTATGACTTGCACAATGTTTTTAGCAATTTTGTGTGCCCCATTAGGTCACATACTTTTTGTAGATTATGTAAACTTCAGATAGTCTGAAATTGACACTTTACAGCCATGATCATAAGGATAAATATACCTGTACACACACACACACACACACACACACACACACACGTGCTTATGTATGTATTCATTTATTTATAATGTGTGCTCTTGGTGTAGACTATTGTTGTAGTCTCATTACTGGGACATCAGCAGCAGAATGCGAGATGTCCAGCCACACTTCCAAAGCTTAGTACCCTTCCTTCTCTAGGCCATGAGGATGTCCTTTAGTGATGCTAGGACCTTCCCTGTATGAAGCTGACATCTGCTGATGTCAGTTTAGATTTTTGTTGCAGTTTGCAGTGTTTTTACCATTTTTGCTGTTCTGCCTACTCCAGTGATTAGTCACATAAGCACCCCACTGGGGAAGTGTTTTTGTTGTCATTTACTGTACTTTGTTAGTTGCTTTTAATACTGTCTAGTTTATTAGAGTTGGATGTCCAGTTATCTAGTTCATGATATGTCTTGCCACTAAGAAAGAAAGCAGGTGCTCTTGTGTTAGCCAAATATCACACAAAGACTACTATAGCTTTGCATTTTCTGTTTAGAACAAGAGGACAAAGGCAGGTACTCTTGTGTTTGACAAATCACCCAGAAAAGCTACTGTAGCGTGTGCATTTCATGTTCAGATCAACAGCAAGATATTGAAAGTTGTAGAGTGTTTCAAGATAACAGTTTGAAATGTCAGGGCTCGTTAGAGCAAGTTCTGGAATATGATGACTAAATGGTCAAAAGATCAGACTTACATATACTATTTCTCAAGATAGTCCCTTTTCTCCAAGGTGTGGTGATCTCAGAGTTGTATGTGTACGTTTGCGGGTATGTGGGTGCAGGGGGTCTTGCACCCCCCCTGCAGAAACAAGTTTTAAGGAGAAGAGCAGTAATCGAGATTCGCTCTTCTGCATTTTCAGTCTTTTTTTTTTGCCATCATGTTGGCACTTGGCATTTTGAGGGCAGATACTTCAGTAGGGAGCCATTTCATGGGTTTGTGCCAGAAGCTCTTAGGAGAAAGCAGAATTCCTTGCAAAACTTGGCAGGTCAGAAAAGACTGAAGGCCTCGCCTCATGCCACTTTGGAAACTTTTAGCTTGTTGCTTGATATTTCCCTTTACAAATGTTTAGAAGAGTGATCCAAAGAGAAGGCATTTAGAGAATTAGGTGATAGGATGACAGCATCTAACAACTCTGCTGAGATCGAGGACATAAGTCCCAGTGAGGTGGTTTCAAAGCCCTCTTGTTTCAGGGGTTTGAGTCCTCCGAAGAAGCCAGTTTGGAGGCTGACATGTCTCTAGATTAAGACACATCCCACTGACCCAAAGCCCTCATATGGATTGGCAGCACTGCCTCAGGTACCTGTTGATAAGTTGCATTTTATTGTATCAGAAGGGATGGATGAAGTACTCACTGTTGTAGTTAGAGAGGACTTCCAGGTTTGGAGTTTGAGGTCCAGGAATCCCTTCCTCAGTCCCTGACCAGCAAGGTGACATCCCCATTCAAGAGAACTCAGGTGCTCAAACAGAAGTTGTCCACTACCAACTCCTTGCAGTTTCATTGGCACCTAAGGGAATGGGTGGGTCCATTGTCATCATCCCATGCTGTTCCCCAGGAATGCAGTTCATTGTCACATGGGCTCCTTCAGGTCCTGCAATGACTGCAGCCAATTCAAGATCAGCGCACTGTGTCTGGCATTTTCTTTGCCAAGAGAAAGAGGGAAGATCTCTTTCAAAATGGATGATTACTCCATAGAGAGTGGAGAGGAGAATTGGATTACTCTTCCCAAGTGTCTTCCTCCCTTGGATATGACTGACATGGTTGACCTCATATCCTGTGCTTCATCCACAAAAGAAATATCATTTTCAGATGCTATTTGTAAGATGAAAAAACACCTCTGATGGGAAGCCAAAAAAATATCAGACATCCAGAAAATTTATTTTGTGGAAATGTGGTAATTCCTCCAATTTTGGAAGGTTCAAAGGATGCATCCTTTTCAGCAGGTAAGGAACAGGACGCACAGCCTCTGTCTCGAAGCCTGATAAGTTCTGCAGGATCCAAAGGTTTATTTACATGCGCCCTGTGATGGATCCAGATGTGGTATCTTTGGATTCAGAGAAAGGGTCAAAACTGGTGCCAGTATTATTTCCAGTGATAAGGAGAGTTTAAAAATAAATTATACACAGCTGCCACTCTGATATTCAGACCCATTAACTGCCAGACACATGACCAAGTTTCAAATTGCTGTCCTAAACCAGATAAAGAAGAAGATTGGTGAGGTCTGTGGGGAACTAAAAGCAACATTATTGGACCTCAGTCAGGTAGTCATTTAGGTGGCTAAACACTCCAAGTGTAGTTATGATGCTGTGGATGCAGCATCAAGGGTGGCAGCTATGGGATTTGTGATCAGGAGGCATACTTGTCTGAGGTTACAGTTCCTACCAAAGGATGTTAAAGTGTAGTTCCTTAATGCAGCCCTGGGCAAGGTTTTGCTCTGTGAGATCTCAGCAGTAAAGTATTAAAAAAATGGAGGAAAGGGGAATGTTGTGCAGTGAAACAGTGTCTCAATCCTATTCACATTATAGCTGTACTGTCGCAGGCATAGGAAAGGTAAGCAAACCAAGGGTAAGAAGGGCCAGTGTAAACAAAATTGTCACGGTACCCAGAAAAGGAAGCTATGGTGCCCCAAGGTCTCTGTACCTCCTAGAGAGTAGCCATGACTACATGAACCTTCCCATCCCCTTCCTAAAATCCCTTAACTCGGCCTTTACCCTTACCCATCCCAGCCACTCCAAAGATAGCCGTAAGGATAACCTAGAGCATGAGATACTGGAAGGTAGCACAAAGGACATATGGGTACTACAGATATTTTGTCAGGGTCAAAAAAGTACAGTTCCTAAGAAAGCCAGAAATGTCAGGCAGTACAGCTATACCAAGAGACCAAGTGCATCTGGTTGACCTCATCCTAGAAGTGCTTTTACAGCTGGGAGCCAGAGAACCTGTACCAGAATAGAGGGTTCTCCTCAGAAGTCTTTCTAGTGCCTCAAAGTGATGGTCCATGGAGGGCCATCCTGGACCTTGTCTATGCTAAATTCCTACGTCAAGGTACCAGATTTCAAAACAGTGACATTGCAAGCCCTGATGGTTACTCTGCATCTCAAGGATGTATATTTTCATATACCCATTTACAGGCACTGCAAGTGCTTTGTTAGATTCAGGGTTGGGTTCCCTTTTATCAGATAACATCCTTGCCCTTTGGATTGGCTGCTGCACCCAGGATTTTTACAGAATACCTGGCTCCATCAAGTGCTTATCTCAGAATTGAGGGCATTTATATTTATTCCTGTCTGAATGCCTGCCTTGTTTAGACACTGTCCCAGGAGGAAATGGAGAGGGCTTTTCATTTCACAACTGACTACTTCATAGCCTGGGGCTTCCACTCATCATTTGCTGGTTAACACCCAGTTCCAAAAAATAACAAAAGATGCAATACGTTTTTCTTCTGTTTCAGCTGTTTTTCTAGCTTTTTTCAACTCTTGAAATAAAGATATATGAAATATGACTAAATTTATCTGAAGAGTGAAACAAAAATATAGCTTATTTGACTTTTCATTTATTTCCAAAATTATTTTCACTATTTACAGTAACTTCTTTGCAAGCCTCACAGTCCATAGAGGTAACTTCACTAAGCTTACTTCTTACAGGCCCTGTCCCACACAGCCTGTCCAGCACCCAGGCTGTAAATTAAATTTCATGGCTGCAACCCTTGCTAGGCCTTCCTTCCTGTTCCACAAAAAGTCTTTGCCTGATGTTCCTTTGTTTCACAGTCACAACTCCCGGGAATCATAAATTTTGAGCAGAGCAGATTGTCCTCCCATTTGAGGAACATGCCTCCTGATTTCTGCATCCAGGCTACAGCCTTTTATACATCAGTAAATGGGTAATCAATTGCTTATTACTGTAGCTGGTATGATGGATTACCTGACTGATTTCATCACTGATGTACACTGCAGATGGGAGTATTGTATGGCAATAATGTCAATCTTTAAGATCAGCTCTGGACTGAATAGCACTAATCCATTCTTCTTTACTTCTGGATGGCATAGGCTTCTTTCTTATTTACATACATAAATGTCTACTGAAAGACGAAACAGTGATCATGCCGTCCATATGTTTTTTGGTATTTTGTGTGTTGAATGACAGAGGAGGAAGGTAACAACAGCTACTGGTTATACTAAGCAAACTCTTTGCTATTTACAAAGATTAGAGTAGTGAGCAAGTCTTACTTTTAAAAGGGAAATTAATGAAATTATGTAACAGTGAATGTAAGTTGCTTTGTGCCAGTATGAGGACTGGCACATGCAGTTAGTCTGGGGGGGGGGGGCAAGCATCCTTTTTCTTTATACCTGTTAGTCCATTTTTGCTAGCAAGCTGAATCTTAAATGTTATCTTAGGAGCAGAATACAGTAGATACAGTCCCTTTCTACACAAGGAAAGATTGTAAAGGAAATGGATGACAGATATTTCAGCTTGATCTCAGCTGTGGTGCAGATAATGGAAACACCTTTGAAGAAGAGAGTGGTAGGCTGCAAAGTTGCCAGTGAAATTGTGGACAGAAGGTAGCATAGCTTCGATCATTTGAAGTCATGGTAGACTGAACTTGCGGATTTTGCAGTTCAAAAACAGGGATGGCTGGACACTTCAAAGCAAGATGGAACTACATGGAGCAACCAAATGGGTGAGGTGGTCACATTAGTATGTGTCAGTTTTGAACATAGTTCATCATCAACCCCAGTTTTCCCATTTTCTACTTGGAGTTGGGGTGTTGCATAATCTGTTACCACCTTTCTTGATTCAGTGCTATTCTCCTACAATCATGCCTGACTGTCACAGGTCTTGTCTCATGCAATCCATCTATCTCTTTGCTGGCTAGCTACGATTCCTCTTGCCTTCTTCCTGTCTCTCCCAAATCGTCATCTGCTTTCCTACACATGTGCCTGAACCACTGTAGTCTGTTCTCTTTGACCTTATTTGCAATTGGAGGTGCTTTGGTTTCTGCTCTGATGTCATCCTTTCTTTGTCTACCTGACAATGTGCATCCGACTACCTATCTCAGGCACTGGAATATGGTTGTGGTTTTAAATAAAGAGCTGGTCTTTACTTCATTATACATTCTAAGTAGTCTTCTGGCAGTAGTCTTACTGTTATATGCCAGAGCTAGTTTTGGGGGAGGGGAGGGGAGTAGAGTACATTTCAGAGGCTGTCAGGTAAGTTACACTGTGATGTATATCATAAAACTATCACCACTGCAGACACAGACCTGCTTAGCCCTAATTGCATGAAACTATTTACTAAGATGCACTCATTACGTAAACACATAGTTGCATCTGAGTTTCACACAGTGACAACACCATAACTAAAGAAAGGAACAGGCTACCCTGCATTCCCCTTCAGTTTCAATCCATTCATCTCTAAAAAGAATGATAATTTAAAACCAAAGGCAAAAAAAAGTGCCACACGCTGTCCAAGTCACTCTGATGTTTGAGTCACTGTAATTACTACATTTCAAGCCCAGGCGCATTGCTACAACATGTATGCATCAGAACTTATTTTCACATTTTTAAAATAGCAGAAACTCTCACTGGTGTCAGCGATGTTTTATTACCATTGTAGGAACAACATAATAAAGCTATATGCTGGACATAATAGACTTTACTCTGCTACCCTGATCATAAGTCATACAGATAAATGGCACACTGACTGCAAACAGGGTATAATGAACTTGGCAACCTGGCACATTATAATGGCAATGTAGTTCTACTGGCAGTAACTCTTCATAAAAGTTTATATCTCTGGGACCTTTTGACATTGTCAAGTAAATATTCTAAACAGCAAATATAGCTGGTTAGTTATAAGCTGTAGTTGCTTTTGTACATTTAGGTGCAAAAGTAAAATAATTTATGAGTGTCAAGCGACAGTTCCTGGCAGTGCATTCCTTTTTCCTGTGTTATCATTTTAGATGCTGTGGAACATCAGTTTCAAGGACAAGTAAATGTTGGTTTTAGTTCTTAAGTTATAAAAGCAACAACATGTATTTATGATTTTCTGTGTTACGCAATTTCCTCCATTTGCAAGAAGTGAAAATGTGCATGCTTGCTATGAAAAAAGAAATCTAAAGTCTTTTCATTAGGGATACTGTGACATCATAGTAAAAATTGAACCAAAAATATAGATTGCAACTTCATTGTATTTTTAAAATAAAATGAACATTCTCTTTAGCTCCTTTCATATATCTGATACCAGTGACTTGCCATTCTGAGAAGGTACAACTTATTTTACTGTGAAGTAGTCACACAAGTATAATAGCCACAACAATGTTATACACATGTACTGCCCTCCATACACATCAAGCCAAATCAGTGGTTATTTGTGGTGGTCTGGTAACTGCCATTTTTTTCACACAGAGTGACTGCCTACTCTGCACACACATACAAATTTACATAGCCACTTTCATTGGTAAGCTACATTTAGATAAAGTTTTTAAAATTAGTAATGATGTGAGAGACAAACTTTCATCAGCTGCAAAATCAGTTAGTTATTATTCTGGACAAGTGCTGTTGTTGTATCTTTTGGCTTTTCCCGGTTAGGGGTCGTCACAGCGGAACTCTGGTCCACTAATGATTGGCAGTAGATTTTTACGTGCTGAGTTGCCAGCTCTGACGCACAACCTTCAGTGATGGTACGCCCATTCACGCACGTCTCCACACTAAAGACGCTTTAGCTGAGAATTGAACAGGACAACGTCTTACTGTGAGGCGACAACGCTACTGCAGCACCACCACCGCAGTATTCTGGACAAGTGCTACAGGTGTTAATAAAGATTGTCTGCCCCGTCCGTATACCCTTAACATGTTGTGAGACTCCTAAAAGCACATATGATTCTGCTGTTGCAGATCATGTTTGTTTTTTGTGAACCCTACATCACAAGTTTCCACTAGATTTCAACCAAGTAGACAGAGGAAGACAGGAAGTAATTTCTAAAATAAACAGCACAAATGCTAAAAACAAGTCAGGGGAAAAAATTGATTTATATGAGTGTTTTTATCTCCTGAGAGTAAAACAGCTTCCTTGCATCAGCTGAATAAAATACGTGATGAAGATTAAATGTCTGAGTAAAATTGTTCAAAACCCATGTGACACCAGTCAGAAAATGTTGTGTCTTTCGGCTTAGGGGTCGCCACAGCGGAACTCCAGTCCGCTAATGTTTGGTAGTGGATTTTTACGTGCCGAGTTATCAGCCCTGACGCACAACCTTCAACGAAGGCACGCCCATTCACGCATGCCTCCACACAGAAGACGCTCTAGCTGAGAATTGAACGTAACAATGTCTTGCTGTGAGGCGACAACGCTACTGCAGCACCACTACCGCGTAATACCAGTCAGAAAATAAAACCCTAATAATAGATTTATAGGTAAGTACTAGGCAATCAGTCTGCAGGCCATTACAATCCTAGCCAAAAAAAAATTCAGAAAGTCAGTCCAGCCTTAAGGAGGACAAGGCAGACCAGAGAAGAACTTAAGGTTGCCCATGTCGTTGTTTAGGTTTACCTTCAAGGTAGCAACATACTTCCAGTTATGTATTGCCTTTAAATAAAAAAAAATGAATGAAACAAATTGCATGATTTCAGAGAGTCTGAAATGCAGTGAAGTTTTTGATAATGTTTCACATTCGTGTCTTTTTTTACAGACTGGGTATATTGGGGTTGTCTATGCAGTAGAAAGGTGGGATAGGAACTGGTATGCACTCTGAAGGAAGTAATTGCATGAATAGAAGAGTAATCGCAGTTTATTGCAGGGTATAGTGCTGGAGCCAGTCCTGTTAAACATTAGTACTGTCTTAAATCCAGAATTTTCTTGTAATGGTGACATACAGAAGTGCTTTAATAAAGTGATAGTAAATGAAGGGGCATATAGAGTAAGAAAGAATGTGTGCATGTTTTGAGTAATGGTCTTTGTTTTGCCGTTTGAGATCTTACACAAAAAAGTGCACAGCAGTGGGTGTAACATGTAAACCTGTCGGATATCACAACATATCAGAAGGTGAAAGTGGAAGGGGATTTGTAATGTGTCAGACAACAGAGAAGACTTTATGTGACTTGGTAGGATGAAAAGCAAATAAGGAGTGTCATAATGTAAAAACTGTGACGTCATAGAGAAACAGGAAGTTGTAATCCTGCTGGAAAGACACACATGAGTACTATATATGAGGCATAGCTTACAGCACGGAAGCAATGTAGAGAACAGCAAAAACTGTCTTTGGTTTGCATCTTGAGTCATATTAGAATGAGATGAAAGGCCTGTTTGTGTTTCCTTGAGGAGACCAGTGGAAATAGTAACTTTGAGGTAAAGAGAGTGGCTGTATTTTAATATGAGATGGTGATGGATCAGGCAGAGAATATTAGGTGGCACTCAGAGAAGGGTGATTTACAGGAAAATGCAGAAGAATTTCCTCACAAAATAACACTAGTCCAGTATGGTATGTACTGTGTGTGTGTGTATGTGTGTGTGTGTGTGTGTGTGTGTGTGTGTGTGTGTGTGTGTGTGTGTGTGTGTGTAATTTGACCTAAACAAGTATCTTTTATTCCTGCCAGCCTGTCTTAACCTTATATCTTGACATGTCATACTTTGCAAATAGTATTAGCTATGTTCAAAGCCTAGGTTTTGTTGTCATGATGTAACACCTTTGTATTTTCTTATGTATACTACATTTTGTTTACTTTAATGCACGAATTACAATAAAGTATAAAATTTACTGTAACTCATAGGTTCATAGGTAGGTACTAGGCTATCGGACCGAGGGGCTACGTAAACCTAGCCAACAAGGTACCCTGGCTTACGCCACCCAAGAAAGTTATTTTCCTGTGCCACTGTCAAGCAGAGAGACAGAAATGATCCTCGGGGTGTATTTCCTATTTCCCATCCACTCATCAAGATTTTTCTTGAAGAGTGCTAATGAAGAACTTTGCTTGACATAGATGGGTAGCCTGTTCTAGAGTATGGGAAGTCTCTGGGACAGGAATCTATCCCTCCAGCATGTCCTGTTTATTGGGCATTCATGGAGCTTTTCTCCCCGATCCTCCACTGAAAAAGGACCTGTGTCCAGTCTGACTTTTCCGGTAAACAAATGTTAATTAAGTAAATAAATATCAGTCTGCCAAAAAGAGATGATGGAGACAGAAAATGGAATAAGTGTTTAAAATACATGAGATAAACTTAAGGCCATTATGTGCTATTTGGCTGAGAAACATTAGATTTTATAGTTACCTGCTTGCTGAAATAGACTGAAACCCCATAGGTCTTGCCAGTTAGCCATCAGATTCTCTGTTATAAGAAAAACAATGCTTGCATTTGAATGACATATCAAATTATTTTTGCACCTTTCACTTACTGTTGTGATGTCTTTAATATTTAGTTGTGCAGCTTTATGCTGTCTTTTGTTAGTTAACACCCATTAGGTGCAAATATTTTTACAAGGATAACCTGGGATTTCACTGGTCTGTTTACGAGGCTGGTGAGTCTTGCAGCATTCAAAAGAGCATGAGAATTCACCACATCAGGAGAGAGGTTGTTAAACAGGTGATACGGCAGTCAGGTTTCTTGAAGGCCACTAGGTTGTGAGGTTGACTGTCAGACTTGCAAACCTACTAACTCTTACAGGTATCCAGTGGCACAAATGTGTGTCATAATGTTCTGCATTTTACATTGTATATCAGTGACTTGCATGCTATTTTACAGATCATTGATCATTGTTTTTGGTTTCCTGCTTGCCAAAGAATTTCCAGAATGTTGACATGTCTGGGAATATTCTTTCAATTTTTCAGCAGCTGTTCTAAGTCATGTCTCAGATAGATTTCTGGTCTAAAGTTAAAAAAGCAACATAAAATAATGCTAATGTAATGAACAAAAGAACACAAATGGCTTTTACAGCAGCATGAAAATTTGCCTACATAGGAAGAAATTTTAATTCTCTGCGACAGGATACCCATGAGAAAAGCATCCCTGTTTCTTGTTAGTTGCCTCTGTCATCACAGCATATTTTCCCAGTTTAACTTTCATCACTTTTTTAAATATGCAGCTGAACCTTGTCTGGAACCACAAACTAATGTAGTCCTTCTGCTGGCAATCTACCAAAATCATAACAACCAGAATAAACAGCAGATATCAGTCAGTGAACAGAAGGAAGAACTATGTTGATAAAACACTTCTACACCTGGTTTTCTAAACTACCAAAAGCTTTGAATGGTTATTGCAGGGCAGCCCCACAAAAAACATCACTGTGTGATTTAGTAGACCTTCAAATTAAAACATAAAGATCTGGGCTGTGTTTGTGCATGGCAGGATAAAAGAGCTGAACTTAAAGGCAGGTATGTAATGTACCACCATCCGGATCATTGTGAAAGTTTATTTCAAGCCGAGACTTCATCTAGTTAAAGCAGCTTAATTTTAGACTTTTTACAGAAAAAAGTGTTAACCTCTCACCTGTTTTGTGGTAGCACCTCTTATACATGGTTGTCCATGCATCTTGTATTGGCATACAAAGACTGCATTTCCAGGTTCTACATCCTTACCTGTTTTTTGAGAGCTCCATCGATGACTTACCTGTTTTTGTCACGATCTTCTGCTAAAGCTACTTAACATTCCTTGGAGTAGGACATTGCAAGCTTGAACACAGTAAATTCTTTCTTCATCTCTTAGATTCTGGTGTTCCTTTTATTGCTGATACTCAGCAATAATCTGTTTATTTGGAATCGCAATGCTAAGTCTAAATATTGTCAGTGGCTAAGTTCTGTCAGCTGGGAAGAGGTTTATATATTCTCAGGTGCAACACTTCTCTTTCTGTGAAGCCTTTTTTTTTAATAAAAGTTGTATTTCACGTGGTACAGTTTCATTGCTGCAGTTTGTGGTACCACTTTTTATTTTATTCATTTTATTTTAATTGAGATAGACCCACTAAGAGTAGCGTTTTTTTCAGAGGTGACCTAGGAGCACTTGTTTGGTTAATTGGTTTACTCAGAGGCACAGACTGTGAAAGTCGAGACTAACATACTAGATTCCAGGATTATAGGATAAAACCGATCACCAATTCGTATCCTTGTCTTGTATACTGCCAGCCATTTTGGAACCTGTCTCTCATTTGTCTTTTTCATTGCTCAAAAGAGGCAGCTCGTTGGCGATTCTTTAAAAGACTTTTCCACTATGATTAGTCACTAAGACTCAGGGTAATATTCTGTTGAGAAACTGCCAAAGAAATGGGAATGTGGAGCACTTTACTGCAGAAACATCTGCTAGCAACTTTTACTAAGCAGTTTCTGTTCTGCAGTAAAGCTCAAGGGTTTCTCATCTTTGCAGCAGCAAGCTGGATTAGGTAGCTACTGAAGTTGTCTAGTGAAACACAGAATGTGTTTCCCTAGAGTGCTGTCAATCTTAAGCACATATGGTGTAGTTTTTAAAGAGGGAGAATTCACACAATGTAATACTGTAAGGTAAAAATCAGAAGCAGTTATAGTCATATTAAGACCACTACGTGTTCCAAAACAACAATGCACAGCAAAACCAGTTGCACAAATTACATAGATTGGAACTCCATCAAAATATGCTGTTAAAACCCTGATAGTGTAATGTTTCTTGTTGCCTTATTTTTGTGTACAAATTATGTCAGAAATAAAGACTGGTAACCGATGACAGCTTGGAACAGTAAAATGTGTTCATTTTCCCTGTGTGAGGCAACATCCTATTCGGTCACCAGGTTTTCATTAAAATTCCATTACCCTTGTTTAGAAAGACAAATTTTCTCTAGAAAACTGCTAGGGAATCCCTCCTAAGCTTCCCTGCTTCTCGTCACACAGTGCAGTTGTGCACTGGTGCCTGGAGAGCAGCCTGGCTGCGCATTTTGAGGCACTGACGCAGGTTTCTACTCCTAAATGTCACCATTAATTAGCTGTTTTTCCTCGTCCTTCAGCAGAACCTAATCCTTCTAGCCCACTCCCTACTACTTATTACAGAATACACCTGTCATAATGGACAGACATTTTCTTAATGTTTTTCGTGTTTCACTGTTGCAGTCATTACATTTGGGTTATCTGCCTGCAGGTAGCCCTCAGTCGGCTGGATTAACAAAGTCTTGGGTCCTGCGTCAGTTGCTGTCCCTTCTTCCATGACGTCAGGGGTATAAAACATGCAGCCGACACCATTACATCAGTCTTTCTTGCCGTGAGGTGCCCAAAGCAGAAGCAGTTCACAAGTGCCGGTCGGCCGACTCCTATAATTTTCATTTTTGAGTTTCAGAACCGAAGTCTTCAACTAAAGCTAAGTACCCTGTTGGGGAAACTTTTTCTTGCTCCTTACCGATGTCAGTAAAAGCTAATAATTGCATTACTTGTGAAAAGCAAATACCAAACAAAGATTTTCATTTGTACTGTATTCCTTGCCTAGGCCCTGACCACGACATACCTTGCTGTCGGTTTTGTGCTTTATTTAATCAGCGCACTATCCATCGTTGGTAAATTTTCGCCTCTAAATATTTCGGTTCTCGGTTTAATTATCCAGAAATGTCGTGGGTTAGCCATCCGAGTGCCGGGATTCCAAAAAAACACAAAGATAAAGACAGAGACACGTCACCTAGGTCCAAAGCTGCCGACGATGCTTCTCCTAAGCCAGTCGCCAGTTCGCCGGTACTCAGTGAGGCGCTTTCGCAGCCCCTGATACCCGTTACTTTTGATTCGCAGGCCTCTACTGAGACCCATTCGGAGTCTGGTATGCTGCAAGATGCTTCAACTGTGGAACCTGCAGATGTCTCTACCTTGGATGGGTCCGGAGCCACTGTGCAGGCACCGGCTTCTGAGGGTGTATTCAGGCCTACGGACTTGCATATTAAACCGACGCCTCCTTCTTCATTTAGGCCTAAATCTCGAACCATGCCTAAGAAACCGATGCCCAGGCCGCATGCTCAGGCCTCTATGCCTAAAAAACAAATGATAAGAATGGCTGAAGATCTTATAACTCTAATCAGGGGAAGCCACCCCCCTTCTAAGAGACCTAGGACTGAAGTTGTTTAGAAATCTTCTGACCAGGATTCTGATTTTTCTGATTCTTCTGATGATCTGGATTTGCCCTTATCTACTTATGAGGATTCTGATGCAGAGGTTCCCCTCCAGAGGATTGTTTCTTTTGGTGAAACTTTGCATACTCTGAGGGAGCATTTCTGCTGGGAAAGCCAGGATTTTTCTGATTCAGAAAAGAGGCTTAGGGATTTCTTACTCCTGCCTCAGCATAGGACTTTAGCTACTCCTCCTGTACTAGGCATTATTGATGATGCCTTTTCGGAATCATGTTTTGCCCCTGATTCTTTGCCTCCTGCTGCCAGAAAACCTGACAGATATTACAGGGTTCCTGATTCACACAAGTTCCTTTTTAAAAATCATATTGCAGATCCAGAGACTATTTCACAGGGACCCAATGGCATTAAGGCTTCTACTGCAAAAATCCTACCCCTTCTGATAGAGGTTCCAGGGCGCTGGATAGATTGGGTAAGAAGGTTTACACTTCTGCAACCTTGGCTATTAGGGCTTTAAACTGACAGTTTCGTATGTTAAAGTATTAACATGTTATTGGATTGCTTAAACAGAAAATGATGATGATTCCTGACTCTGCTGAAAATAAAGAATTACAGGATTTAATGCATTCTGCTGAACAGGTTGGAAAACATACTTTGCAATGTGGATTTGATTCACTAGAGGCCTCTTGCAGGGCTGTTGTTACTGGGTCTGTGCTGAGAAGGTATGCTTGGCTTAAGGAGCAATCTTTGCTTGATCATGTTAATGCTAAACTGTTGGATGCTCCCTTAAATCAAGACCGCCTGTTTGGCATCAAAGCTGAGGAAGTTCTTAAAAAGATGGAAGATAAAGCTAAATCTATGCAAACTGTTAAAGATTTCTTACAAGTTCAGCCTCCTAGATTTAGTAGGCACTGGCCCCCTAAGAATTGGTCCTTTCCAGCCCCTTCCAGGTCTTCTCAAGCCAAACCCAGACACAGAAGAATCCCCAGGTTTCAGTCCCAGGGGACACACAAGACTAAGCAGCGGGTGGTTTCCGCATCCAAATCTGGGAGTAGTAAGACTCCCCCCTATGGAAAACTGTCTCAATGACTTGCTTTTGAAACTTCCAAGCACTTCCCAATTGAATGCTCCTTTAGGCGAAAAGATCGGTCTGCAGGCCAAAAACTGGGAACTCATTACCCAGGACAAATGGGTTTTAAATATAGTGTCCCAAGGATACAGATTTCACTTCCACACGCTACCAACACCAAGTGGGTGGCCAGATCTACCCCCAAATCAGTGGGTAGAGGCCCAAAATCAAGTACTCTCTCTCTTAAGCATGGGGGCTATTCAGTTGGTACCAGAAGAGGAAAAGGGACATGGTTTCTTTTCGAGACTTTTCCTGGTACCCAGAAAAGGAAATACATGGTGTCCTATCCTGGATGTTTCTACTCTAAACACCTTTCTGGTGATTCCAAAATTCAAAATGCTGACTCTTCACCAGCTGCTTCATATGCTAGGCAAAGATGCATGGTTGGCAACTCTAGACTTAAAAGAAGCATATCTGCACATACCTATCAGGGAGTCGTGCAGAAGATACCTATGCTTCAAAGCAGGCTACATGCACTGTCAGTTCTCTGCACTGCCCTTTGGCTTATCTACTGTGCCCAGGGTATTCACAAAGTGCCTAGCTCCAGTCATTGCATTTTGCAGGCAAAGAAATATCCAAATATACCCATACCTGGACGATTGTCTAATTCAAGCAGAAAGCCAGGACATACTTTTGAATCATCTGACCTTTGTTCAAAGTGTGCTGACTTGTCTGGGGTACACCATAAACAAAAAGAAATCACACCTGGTACCCTGTCAACAAATTATATTCCTAGGAGCAAGCTTGAATACAACTTCCCAGATGGCTTTCCTCATGCCAGAGAAATGGATTCATTTGACAACCTACTTCAAACAAGTGGCCACAAAAACCCAGTTATCTGCAAGGCAAATACTGCAAGCTTTGGGGTTCATGGCCTCCTGCATTCTTCTAATTCCATATGCAAGCCTGCATATGAGGAAACTACAATGGTATCAACATTCACAGGATCTAGAAGCAGTGATTCCTATCATACCTTGCCTACGCCTAGAGTTCCTTTGGTGGGCAGAGGCATGTCACCAAAACAGGGGACTACCATTCACACTACCCCCTGCCACCCAAACCTTAATAACAGACACTTCAGACTTTGCATGAAGGGCTCACCTAGCAGGGAAGTGCATTCAGGGCAAATGGAGCCCAAGTCAAATGCACCTGCACATAAATCAAAAAAAAAAATGTTAGCTGTACAGAATGCTCTGACAGCCTTCAAGGACCACATTCTTCCAGGACAACTAATGGTAAAGATGGACAACACCACTGTCATGTGGTACATAAACAAGCAGGGGGGTACACATTCTTACCCCCTCTGCAGACTAGCCATGGCATTGTGGAACACAGCCTTGAGCTACCAAGTGAATCTACAAGCTCAGTTCTTGCCAGGAAAACTAAATACACTGGCAGATGGACTAAGCAGAAACCACATGGACCCACATGAGTGGCATCTGGAACCAGGGATTTTCAACATGTTGACAGGCAAATGGGGGAGCCCAGATATAGATCTGTTTGCCTCCCCCCAGAAACATCAGTTGGAAAAATTTTGCACAAGGATTCCCCACAAGCTAGCTTGGAAAGTGGATGCTATATCCTTCAGCTGGAAAAAACTATCAGTTTATGCCTTTCCTCCTCTGCCTCTGCTGTCCAAGGTATAAATAAAGATCAAACAGGTGATTTTAATTGCACCAGACTGGCCTCGCCAACACTGGTGTACCCCCTCCTGCGCAGTGTGTCATGCTTGGCCCCATAGCACCTGCCTCAGACTCCTTCCCTGCTGTCTCAGCAGGAGAACCAGATTCTGCACCCTCAGCTGCAAATCCTGAACCTAGGAGCCTGGCTAATTACCTAATCAATCCTTTACCCACCCCTCAGTAAATCAGCGATGGATATCATTTTAGAGGCAAGGAAGCCTAGTACTAGAAAATCATATACTGCAAAATGGAAAAGATTTTGTGCCTGGAACCAGTCTCAAGGGAGGAGCGCAGCAGTGCCCAATTTACCTCAGATTCTACAATATTTGACTGAGATGCTTCATAAGGGCTTGTCCTTTTCCTCAATCAAAATTCATGCCTCAGCCATTTCAGCTCATTATAGCACAGAGCCTCCCCTCTTCTCTCACCCACTGCTCAAGCAATTCCTCAGAGGGGCCAAAAATTTAAGGCCACCCAGGAGATCTCCTACTCCTGCCTGGGACCTTAACTTTGTCTTGGAGAAACTCACTCTTCCTCCTTTCGAGCCAGCTGCCACTGCAGATTTAAAATTCTTTTCCTGGAAAACAGCCTTCCTTTTAGCAATCACTTCTTGAAGAAGGGTATCTGAATTACAGGCCCTTACGGCAGTGGAGCCTTTCATCATCTTTCATGCGGACAGGGTGTCTCTCAGAACCAATCCCTCCTTCATCCCCAAGGTGGTATCCAGTGTCGCTCTTAATCAGTCCATTCATTTGCCTACCTTCTTTCCTAACCCACAGAACAAAGGAGAACGGCTACTGTACTCCTTAGATGTGCACAGACAACTTAGATTCTACTTGGACAGGACTAAACCGCAAAGGAAATCTGAACAACTGCTGGTGGCATTTGCTGCAGGGTCAGAGGGAAAAGCTATTTCAAAGCAAACCATTTCAAAATGGATAGGCCACTGCATTCATTTCTGCTATAAGCACCATGGAAAACCTATCCCATAGGGCATCAGACTCCATTCAACCAGGGCTGCATCTACGTCTACAGCCTTTCTCAGGGGTGTCCCTGCAAGGGACATTCTAGAAGTGGCTACACGAAGTTCTGTACATGCTTTCACCAAGCATTATCATTTGCCAGTTTTCTCTAAAACCAGAGCTGGCTTTGCCACTGCAGTCTTGCAGGGCCTTATAGCTGGTCCTAATTCTATTTAAATTCCTCCTCCCAACCTTAGCTTTGGGAATCTACCCAAATGTAATGACTGCAACAGTGAAACACGAAGAACATAGTACAGTTGTGTACACTTACCATAAATGTAGACGTTCGAGTGCATTCACTGTTGCAGTCCCGGTTACCCTCCCTCCAGCCCCCTTTCTTCTTTTGGCTATACCTCTTCTCTCCCTTACTATGTTCTAAAAGCTTTTAGGTGTATTTGCTTTTTTGTTGGAGGTATATCCTTGTATTTATAGTTTTAATTGTTTCCCATTAGGGGGCACCTGACTGATGTAATGGCGTCGGCTGCATGTTTTATACCCCTGACAACCTGACGTCATGGAAGAAGGGACAGCAACTGACGCAGGACCCAAGACTTTGTTAATCAGGCCGACTGAGGGCTACCTGCAAGCAGATAACCCAAATGTAATGACTGCAACAGTGAATACACTCGAACAGCTACATTTATGGTAAGTGTACACAACTGTACTTTCTTTCTCCAGCCAGCCTGATTGACTTTGGCATCGTGAGGCAATATAGCATTTGCCTTATATATACTGACAAGGTATTACTCCTAAAACATACAAACACAACATGTGAGAGATGTATCTGTAGTATGAATCTGGAATCGGTGTTCTCTCTGTCACAAAACAATAAGCCAGATATCAAACAGGTTGTCAGCACACGCACTTCATCTCTTCCACAAACCAAGCACATAACTCATAAACCCACCTACGTGGAGGTACTCACTAGAAATTTTCCAAAATGGCAGAGACCTCGCAAGTGCAAATCTTTTGCACACAATCCAGTCTCAACAGAATCCACTACACATAAAAACACATACATCAGTGTCTCACTCATTAAGCTCTTAAGGCAAAACACCTCAAAACCAAATGTCTTGGTCATAGGCAACTGTATAGTGAGACACATAGATGTCCCCCTCACTAGACTGGACAAGGAGAAGGTTCACAGTTAGGTGCCTGTTAGTTGCCAGGATCTGCCAATTCATGCACACACTCAAGTCTGTCAACAACAAGCACTGTTATGACTCTGTCATAGTCCATGTTGAAGTGAATGATTTCAGGTGTACCTCACTGGACTATATGAAGAGAGACGTGACTGAGCTTCAGATAATGTGTCCCAGGCAGGTATGCCCCTAGCCCTAAGCAGCATTCTACCTTCACCCAGGATGGTGTCTCAATGCAAACAAAAAATGATTGACTTCAGCAATTGGTTTAGCTTCTTGTGTCAATCCAGGGGGATCCAGTATCTGTCAGTTATGGATGGTATGGTTGACAGACTGTGCTGCTTTGCCAGAGATTGTCTTTACCTGTCATCTCTTGGTTTTCAGTTACTTGCAAAGGGACTTGCCTCCCCCTTAGTGCCTTTTTTAGGCAATGTCATAAGAACAAAATTCCCTATGTAAAAATATCCTCTAGAGACAAACATAAGGTCATGCTGCTTAATGCTAGGAGTCTAAATCAGAAACTGCACTCACTGGAAGCACTCCTTACTGTGGAAGATGCCGTTGTCAGTGCAGTCACAGAGGCATGGTTCAAGGCCGCAGAGAGTACTCCAGCCATGCAAGGCTACAATGCCTTCCACACATTCAGACAGCAAAATGAACATGAAAGAACCAAAGGAATAGGTGTATCCATCTTCATCAAAGATAAATACACCCCAAGACTGGTTAAACAGTACGACTCCCTAGAGTTACTGCAAGTCCAACTAAATGTAGGAAAGACCTCCTCTCCATGTCATTGTTAGCTGTAGGTCTGCCACCATGAGCCATGAAAACCACACTGCCTACCTGGACCTACATGAGTCGCTCATAATAAAGCAAAACACCCTGGTTATGGGTGACTTTAATTATCCCTCCATTGATTGGGAAACATATATGAGCACACATACGCTCACCCTAATATTCCTGGACTTTAACACAAATGCTCTGGAACAGATCGTCTCCACCCCCAGAAGGGGCTCTAATGTCCTTGACATGGTACTCACCAGCATGGGGGATCTCTGCACCTCCCCATGTATGGGACCCTCCCTGGTAAAGTCCGATCATAAATCAGTCTCATTCAAAGTAATGATCTTACCTGACACCACCCCCCTCCCCCCCAGAGCAAAAAGGTTGAAAGTTTTCTCCAAAGTAAACTATAGCCTCCTAAGTGATGGCATAAATAATTTCAAACCCCCTACCAGCACTGATAGCAATGACTCCTATATGGAGGTGAATACAAATGCCCTGTATAAACACCTGTACAAATGCATAGACTCAGCCATATCAGAATGGATGAAAACAAGTTCCTCAAGAAAAAACAAGCCACCCTGGTAGACATCTAGAATAAATAAGTTGTACAACAAGAGAAAGAAAGAAAGAAACTGCTGTCAAAGAATAAGAGGGAATGGTCTAAGTAGAGGAGGAACACATGCCACAGCTTAAACAAGTAAATTAGACATCTTGTAAAATCCTCTAAAACTAATTACGAAACAAAATTAGCATCCCTAGCTAAGGATAATCACAAGGCATTCTTTAGCTACATCCGAAATCTAAAAGGGAAGGACCAGCTTTGTGCCGAATTAGTAGTGGATAATACCACTCATACTGAACCTGAGGAAATTGCAAACCTGCTAGCAGACAAATTTGGCAAAAACTTCACCCCCCTGTCCCCATGAATCATATCTCAAAGCATAGCTGTCACCAGTCCTCTACCTAGTATTTCCAAAAAGCAGGTCATAATTGTACTTTCCATGGCCAAAACACAGCCTCTATGGGACCGGATAACATCCCATACTGCTTACTAAACAGTCTAAAACAGGGGTTAGTGGAACCACTGGGCACTCTCTTCAACCACAGTCTTAACTTCTGGCTTGTTCCAGCTGAGTGGAAAACAGCAACTGTAATCCTTTTGCGCATAGGGGGCCCTTCAATCGACCCTGGGAACTATAGACCCATAAGCCTAACCAGCCTCATCTGTAAAGCCATGGAGCAAATCATGTGGACCTTATCAACAAGGATATAGGAGACCTTCAAACTCTTGACCCGACCCAGTGTGGCTTTGTTAAGGGTAGATCATGCCTGTTAAACCTGGTGTGCTACTACAAGAGTGTCACCAAAGCCCTGGATGAAGGCAAATTAGTACATGCTGCCTAACTTAACCTAGCCAAGGCCTTTGACACAATCCTCCAATCAGGCATCATTGAAAAACTCACCCAGCTGGGGATTAACCCATATGTCATTAGATGGGTAGCAAACTGGCTCACCGACAGAATGCATACAGTCAAATTTGAGGATTCAACCTCTACCAACAGATGTGTTACCAGTGGTGTTACACAAGAGTCTATGCTAGACCCCATACTGTTTAGATTCTATTTCTTAGGAATCCAGGTGAAAATAAATGGCCTGTGCCTTAAAAAGTTTGCTGATGATTGCAAACTGGAAGCAATCACTGAATCCTCCAATGATGTCAACATCCCCCCCCAGTTCCAAACCAGTGGTGAGAGATCTGGGAATGCAGGTTGATAGCAACCTTAAATTTGATCATCATGTGCCCACAGTGGTAAGGAAGGCCTTATACATTGCACATCTCATAAGTAAGGGCATAGCATCCAAAGCTAAGGAGGTTATAACTCCCCTGTGCTTGTCCCTCATCAGACCAGTAATTGATTACAATGCTTCCTTTTATATGTACCTCACCAAACACCTGGAGCAGCTTGAGAGACCTCAGAAGTTTCTCACCAAGAAAATTCAGGGCCTTCAGCACGTTACCTAGCTGAACAGACTGATAACCCTGTCACTTTACTCTGTATTGTATAGACTGCTTAGAGATGACTTGTGCCTGGCCTACAGAGCACTCTCAGACCCTGCCTTAATTGAAATGCTGCACATCTGCAAATCAAGACTCACTCACTCTAGGGACCTTAACCTAGCCTGCAACATTAACAAGACATGCTGGAGAAACAGATATTTCTCCCAAAGGTTGCCACTCCTCTGAAACAAGCTCCAGTTAACTTTAAACAGAGCTGCTCAATGACCCTATATAAGCGTAACTTGGACAGTTGGATGGGAAACCGTAAATTTACTCTGGGGGTTTCACCTATGTCCCTCTTGGACAGGGCAGCCAGTGCTGACCTTAGATTACCCTTGCAAATAGACTATATATCTTGATCTGTAAGAGAGCAAGGGTATATCATGGCTAGGTTTGTAAAGGCCCTAGGGCCAATAACCTAGTAATCTCCTATGTTCCTTGTGTCCCCCAATGCATCCCTTTTTCTCTCCTATTTTCACTTCTTGAAACACTTTGTTTTCCAGGAATCCACCATTCCTTATGTGAAGTAGCATTGTATTTTTACCCATATACATATATAATGTATATAGTTTTGTTTCCTGTCTGGTTCTTCTTGAATGCTTTTGCCCCTTGGAGATTCTTTAAACTTGTATTGTCTGTATACTTATGAGACAATTCAAGTCTGTATGACTGATATTATAAATGGAAACTCTGTATCCTCTCTCCCCAGGCATTTACTGCGGCCTCAGCAACACTGCACTGGCTGTGTTTCAAACTGCCTCTTTTCTGTTGTGTCCCTCTTTAGACTTGGTATTGCTCTGAGATATTTTGACAGAATTATATGGTGCTGTAACAATTTCCTTTGCCCTGCATTTCTCACTTTTGTTACTGTTCCAACTGTCCTTCCTTGTAACTGGAACAGTTTTAAGGCATTATTATTACCTTTGTGTCTGTTTGTTGCTTGGTATCCAATACTTGCCCTCTGTATCTTGAATTTCTCCATCTGGCATGCCTGCATTAAATTGCATTAAAAAGAGCTACGCTTGAAAGGTTTGCATATTTTTTTTTTTTGTGAATTGTTTCTTTAATTAAATTATGGTGGCATAAAGCTGTTTGTTCATTTTCTTTCCTTGGGATATTGTTTGATTGAGCTTCCATTTAGCACCCCCTTTCAGATTGTCTTCTTTGCCTGCGTTAAATCTCAGGTGCTTGTTACCTGACTTAAGTATCTTTTTGTCATTTCTTGTATAGAGTCCTTTTCCCTGCTTAACATTTATGTAGTGCATGGGGCCATCTGATAATGCTTCAAAGGTGGGAAAAAGACAGGTCTGCTATGCACTTTTCTGACTTCCAAGTCTATATCCAAGACTGATCCCCTTCTGTACCTTGCTTGTGAACATCTCTTACCATGAGTGAAGTAAGTGTGTCGTCATGCACTCTGTTTGTCAAGCAGTTTCTTCACTTGTTAAGCAACTTACTGTGCTTATTGGAATGGAGCATTTTTAGACATGGCCCAAGAGAATACAAAAATAAGAATATTATGTACAAACGTAAAGAAATTAAGAATACCTAGGAGGCCAGTACAACATTGCAGCAGTTGATGATCTCACAGATCTTAATTCTGTAGTTTAGTTCCCAGCTGGTGTGCTTTCTGTGTAGAAATTACATTGCTGTCTTATGTCTGCATGGGTTTCCAGTGGGATTTCATGTTTCATCCCATAGTCAAATGCCATGCCTATGGTCGAACAGGTGATCAGATGATAGTCTTGAGTTGCCTGTAGATGTGTGTGTGTGTGTATGTATGTGTGTGTGTGTATATATATATATATATATATATATATATATATATATATATATATATATATACGCTCACGCATCATGTAGCCCTAAACAGTATAAAGCAGATATTAGAAGGTGAATAAATGAAGACTACATAAAATTATAGGAAATCTTTACAAAGTCAGTAAAATACAAGATCCTAACATAATCAAAGAAAGTAGATATAAGAAAAATATTGCTGTTGCAAGGTGTGGATATAGGAAACTTGAGAGTTTAAAGTGGAAGTAGCAGTTTCATTTAGTTCTGAACTTCAGAAATTGCATGAGCTAGCACTAAAAGTGGAAAATTGTTCAGGCAAGGTAGACTGTTCATCTGGTGTCCTAAAACTGAAAAGGCTTACTTTACTTTAATGTTTATGGGATGAAGGAGAATTAGAGAGTTTTATGAGGGGCTGAATTAGTGATGAATACAGGCAGTGGGTGCAAGCATTGAATAAGAGTAAACTATTAGTTTTAAAAAACAAACTAAGAGAAGAAATTAAGAATCTGGAACCAGACAATTCTAGTAAACAAACAAAAATCAATCATTCACTTAATCAGTATATGAATAAAAAATACAGAAAAGCTTCAATCGGGAATAAACACTTTAGTATAAAAATGATCCTTCTGGATTTTTGTTTTGTTTTTTTTTACAAATGCTTGAATTTGTTTAGGTACACAAATGCATTAATTGAACTTGGAATGAACAAAATTGCTAATGTGCGTTACCTAATGGATACACACTTTGTAATCTCATTCATATCAGTTGTACAACAGCTGGCAAACATTCACAATAGATTTATTACTGAAGTTAAAATTATGTCTGCCTGCCTGTCAGTTTGCTTATTATTTATTAATATTAAAATGTCTATATCTAGGCATATGTAAATGCTGTAAATTACTATGGGAAGTCAACTGAATTATCCATGTTAAATAAAATATTTAAAAATTGGAAATAGAATATTAGTTAACTTTCTAATGAAACTTTAGAATTCTGAGGGAAGCAGTGGTACCTCAATAACTGGAATAGGATATTTTAGTGTAGACATAGATGGTATGGCATCCTTGACCACACTGGTGTATGAAATGTATCTAGTTGCTGCATTTGGGCTTATTATGTAGGCTAAATGCCACACACTGTAGTTACTGTACTGTAAATATGTGTACCACTGGAACAGCTTTGTTAATTTTATGGCTCATGCTTCACAAATCTACAAGGATATACAAAAGAAAGTTAAGACAAGAAACATAAAACTACTTGAAACATATAGTATAGCACCTTTGTGACAAGCAATGTTTCTAATACACTGTAGATCCTACAAGTCAGCATATCTGTCTTTGTAGTACCTAACAGACCTGCAGCAGATCCATTGGTGAATTGTGTCATTTGGTGTGACTTTCTTGGTAAATAGGAATTTGCATGTATTTATTTTAAAGACTAGTGTTAGTATTATTTCTGTTGCTTTTGCATACATTCTTAGAACTGGCAAATTCTACTGTTTTCCGTCTTTAGGCTTAATTGTGTGTGTGTGTGTGTGTGTGTGTGTGTGTGTGTGTGTGTGTGTGTGTGTGTTTATTGTGGGGAGGGATTGACATACAGTGTTAACTTTTGGACTTTGTAGCTAGAAATAGGGGATTCTTTAGGAGAGATATTGCTCCTGCCAACAGATTTTGTTTTATTACAGTATAGATTTTGGTAACTAGAGTGAGTATTTGTAGTGCTACCAGTGTTTGGAACATGAAAGAGATGATGCAGGGCACTGCCTTTTAGGCCAAGCAGAGGTCACCATGTAGAAGTCTGTAACAGAGCCGATAAATATACTTTCATTCACTCTCTTCAGCTTAGGGAGTTCACACCTGAGATTTTCATTGTGAGGAACCTTGAAGTTTTTCTTAGTTGAGCGATGCAACCAGATAGGTACATACCAAAAGGGTGTATAACCTTCCAGTATGGGCCTGATGACAGAGGACTATAGAGAGATAATGACCTCTATTGATCTGTAGGTTATGTTTGTAGTAATTAGCTAGGCTATGGTAAAACAAAAAATTCTAATGCTAGTCAGTACACGATGGTCAATGGAGAGTTCATTGCCCATAAATGTGCCCTGGTCTGCAATGACTTTGTCAGTTTTGTGAAGGAGTGTCACTTATGTGGTAGGTACAGGGCTGTTATTATTTCTCCAAAGAGTGCAATACTGCATTTGTTATATGTGGCTTTATCCATATTCCTGGCACCAATTGTTTGTGAGGGTAAGGCCCATTTGCTGAACTGATGATAGTTCTGAATTTGCAGTTGTCAACAAACTTGGTCAGTCAGAGGCACTTGACATTAGCTTTGACTTTACTGAAGTAGATGCCAATAAGTAGCAGTCCCAGTGCCAAATACTAAGGGATACTGCCGGTGACGAGTCTTTCAGCTGAAGATGTGCCACAAGCCCTGACTGATGAGTGTGTCCTGTCTGTAAGCCAATTAGATATCCAGTGAGTTGTATAGGGGGAATTATTCTCAGTTGGGTAAGTTTTGCTGTAGTACTAGTGTGTGTGAATAGTATCATAGGCCTAAACCAAAATTTGGTAGGTAGTGTGCATGGACTTTCCTTCATCTAGTGTACTATGTCTTCTTTTCAAAGAAATTCACCAGGTAAAGAAGAAATGGATTTGCTTTTCACAACACCAGATTGGTTTAGGTCTTGAGCTTGTAAGCTACCAATATTTTTATTTATGAATGGTATAACTATATGTTTAGTTATTTTCCATATGATACTAGTAAGGCTAATTGGTCTGTAGTTCCCAATAGCAGAAGTAGGGCAGCCTTACAACACCTTTTCTCCAAGTCTGGGTAGAGAGGCTGTGGTTGAATAGGTTTGTGAGGGAGTCGGGGAGGTAGTGTTTCATACTAACAAGGATAAAGGATAAGGATAATAGTGAAGGATTACAGGGCACCATACTAGAGAACGTTAAAGTATCAGTGTTTGATGAATGTTTTTTAAAAAAACGGCTTTTGACAAAGGAATCTCTTTAGATTTTGAAATTTAACACTCTGCATCCACATGAACTCAATCAAGAGTTAAATTGGAAATACTGATTTTATTAATTAATTGTTTAATTGAACATAGTATATGAGGCAAGTTTCTCTGTTGTGCTTGTACTCCTTGAAGGCTTGTGTGGTGAGCCGAGACTTTAGAGCTGAGATAAGTTTTTACAGTTCTTTTTTTATTAAATTATTGGTAAATTCACTGGCTGGTTGTTCTTTTTTCCTTCTGCATTGGTAGTTTTATTAGTATTTTTTCATGGCCAGTGATTCCCAATACAACTTGCCTCGTGTATTTCGAGAAACCATAGGGGATGGTTCTCAGATGTCGTTAGACAATTTTTTGAACAATTCCTCTGATCGTAACCCATCTTGTCATGTAGCAACTGCGAATGTGCCTAATATGCCCAATCCTTGTATTACCTGGGAAAGATGGGAACAAGAAAGAAACCAGCGTTGCCATAATCCTTTCAAGAATGTCGGAAGGAAATTACCATCGTCCTTGCCATAAGAAAGTAAGTCTTTATTTGAACGGCTTGATAAATTTATTTGGAAGGAAACTGCTACCTTCTTCAACTTATCGGGGTTGCAAAAATATTTGGACTTGGATATTACACCTAGAGGGCTGAGAGTATATAAAGATCCTACTCTGCCCTTTGATCTACAGAATGCTACCGATATGCAGTTCCATAAACACTGGGTAGCAGCAGAACATAAGTGTACTGTGGAATGGGTGAATATTTTAATAGATCATGACAGGGTTAAACAGAAAGAACTCAAAGAACAAATTAAACAAATTTGTAATACCCTGTCAGTAAGGCACCCATGCTTCTGTGCTTGATAGTTACCTGAATAACATTAATTTAAAACTTAAAAACTTTGAGAGGGAATTGGTGGACAGAAAAAAGCAAAAGCTATTAAGAGATTTACGTGACTATGAAAACGGGAAGGCGTTTATTTCCAAGGCCAATAGGAAGAAGGCTCGTAATCATATGAGGTTTCAAAAGCTGGAAAACTGTTCCCGGACGTATGATTCCTCTTTCTCTGCCTCAGATGGACTATACACATCTTGCGATGAAGAATTGGACAACCTGGAAGACTATCCTGCTTTACCAGCAGCACAACAACCTGAGCGGCATCAACAGATTTTTCGGGGTGAGTCCTTTCACTCTCGACGGGGCAAACAAGGCACAAAACGTGTTTGTGAAGCACAAGGACAGTTCCAGATGGACCTTTACCCCCATAGGGGGTAAAATATAAGGTTTTACCTCCAGTTAATAACAGTTATATTATAAATTTATCTGAACATGTCTTTACGGGCTATGAGTATTCAGTTTTGAATCGAGGTTTAAAATTTGTTCCAACTGTAGTATCTCGTATTCTTGATATTAAATGCGATGTTTTCAAGTTTAGTAGGAAATTGCATTCAGAATATTTTTTCAGAAATACTATTGTGGAAAATGATTTCATAGATAGCAATGATAATACAAGTGTTTCTGATGATAGTTTATTTACTTGTGAATCAGATGGTTCCTTTAATGCTTTTTGTAGGTTAGACACAATTAATGTACATACTAAAAGTATGTTTATACCTCCCTATTCTAATGAAGAAGTGGTACACGTTTCTAATATGCTGAATTTTGCACTTTATGATGATTTTATAGAGTTTGATAGAAATAGAGGGTGTATTAATTATAATTTATCTATTATGGAGTGGAAAGCCTTTAGAACATTAAGTAAAATGGATAGTGTTGTATTTAAATCTTCAGATAAAGGAAATAAATTTGTCATTATGCACCATGCCCATTATTTATCTATGTGTATCGAGCATTTAAAAGATGACCAAACTTATGAAATTGTTGACATATCAGTATATAATCAAGCAATGAAGGAATATTATGAACTTTTATCCAAAGGTTATAGACTTGGATATTTTACAGATTCAGATATTAAGAATATATTTGACATAAAAAATAGCAAAATGGCACATTTTTATTGCCTTCCGAAAGTACACAAAGATCTGAATAGACCACCAGGGAGGCCTGTAGTTGCTGGATGTGACTATTTTACACATACGTTGGGTGTTTTTCTACATCATTATTTGAGTTCTGCAGTATGTAAACTTCCCTCTTATATCAGAGATGTATTTGATTTTTTACATAAAATTAGTGATACACAATGGAATAGTGAAATGTACTTTTGTACAATAGATGTTAAGAGTTTATATACTAATATCAACCATGCTTTTGGCCTAGAGGCAGTTAGATTTTTTTCTAGGAACTTCTCCAATTACACAATATGTTATAGATCTAATATATTTCTGTCTTTCAAAAATTTTTTTTGAGTTTAATAATAATCTCTATAGACAGAAACAAGGTACAGCCATGGGGGGCTGTTTTTGCCCCCATGTACGCTAACCTTAGCATGGGTCTTTTTGAATCAGAATATATTTACAGAAGTACATTTTTTCGTCAATATGTGGTTAGGTATTTTCGATATATTGACAATTTAATTTCTATTGCCCAGGGTGGTCGAGAAATGGTTGAACAATTTTTTCATTCATTACATTATAATAGATTTCATTTACAATTTGATGGCTTGTTAGTAGGAACATGTATTCCATTTCTGGATGCACAATTGAGCATTATTAATGGGACTGTTTTACATAGTACTGTCCATAGAAAATTTGATCAGGGTTCACAATTTGTGTACAGAGATAGTTGTCATCCGACTCATACTTTGGAAGCACTTCCATATGGTGAGACGCTAAGGGTATCCAGATTATGCAGTAATATCGGGAATTTAAGAAAAGAATTAAAAGTAACTGTGGATATGTTTGAGAAGAGGGGTTATAATAGGAGTTTGATAGAAAGAAGCTGGAAGAAATTATGTTCTGGCTCTGTCACAAAAAACCCACATACTAATTCACAGATGCTGGTTCCATACAAGATTGATAGAATAGAATCCCCTGAATCTATTTATTTTGTTACTACATTTGGATGTTTTAGTTCTGAAGTCATTAAAGAAGTGAAATATTTTTGGAATTATTTGTGCTCTTTGAAAAATGTTTTTTCCTGGTTAAATGCTAGATTAGGCATTTCTTACAGAAGGGGGAGAAATATACATAATTTTATTGTCAAGGGGAAGTTTTGTCCCCCTGACTCTAGAATTAATCGGATCATATTCCCGCTAGGCACATCTTGTTGTAATAAATGTAAAGCATGTAAATATGTAGTAGATAAGTTTGTTAATATCAGTGGTATTCCATTTGATACATGCTGCAGTTTTACTTGTATACAGAGGGAGTTATATATGCACTTAAATGCCCTTGTAATTTGTTGTATATTGGAGAGACTAAGAGGGCATTTAAGGTTAGAATGTTTGAGCATATAAGAGACATAAATAATAAGAAAGAAGAAAGCTCTGTAGCTACTCATTTTAAATATTTTCATAACAGCAATAGTGAAGGATTACAGAGCACCATACTAGAGAAAGTTAAAGTATCAGTGTTTGATGAATGTTTTTTTAAAAAAACGGCTTTTGACTAAGGAATCTCTTTACATTTTGAAATTTAACACTGCATCCCCATGGACTCAATGAAGAGTTAAACTGGAAATATCTGATTTAATTAATTAATTGTTTAATTGAACATAGTATATAAGGCAAGTTTCTCTGTTGTGCTTTTACTCCTTGAAGGCTTGTGTGGTGAGCCGAGACGTTAGAGCTGAGTTATAAGTTTTTACAGTTCTTTTTTATTAAATTATTGGTGGATTCACTGGCTGGTTGTTCTTTTTCCTTCTGCATTGGTGGTTTTATTAGCTCCTGTTACTCTGTCTTTGCTGAAACTGGTGAATGGTGCATCAGTATGTCTAACTACGGAGTCATCTATGACAAGGATGTCATGTACGTCAGAAACCTTTGACTTCTTTATGAATGTCTGCATGCCACTCTGGCGATCCTTCCTTGTTGGAAACAGAAGTGTGTTTGCTGGGTGAGATGTGATAGTGCTGCTGAGATTTACTCCAAATAATACTTTGTCTGGAAGGCCTAGACAGTTTTGGGAGGGTTTCCTTAGTGCCTTAGCATAAGTAGATAGGTTTGGAATTAGTGGTCCGATGTGGTGGCGGTGTGGGGATATAGTTGGCAGTGGCATCCTGGGTACATGAGGGACGTGGAAGTTTGCCTCCAGTTTATACATATATGTGTGTGTGTGTGTGTGTGTGCATTGTCTTGTCTTAGGGGCTGTTGTTGGGTGGCACACTGGTGTTGTGAGCTGTGTGTGTGTGTGTATATGTATATGTATATATATATATATATATATATATATATATATATATATATATATATATATATGTGTGTGTGTGTGCGTGTGTGTGTGTGTGTGTGTATACATATATATATATATATATATATATAAATATATATATATATATATATATATATATATATATATATATATATATATATAAATATATATATATATATATATATATATATATGTGTGTGTGTATATACAACTTCACGTCTAAATCCTGAAAGTTCAAAATACTGAAAACACATAGGATACCAACACTTACTATATTCCAGCATAAGTACATACAGAAACAAATAAAAGACAAGTTACATTACTCTTCTCCAAGTATAAGCAGAGGGACAAGCCCCCCTGCACCCCATATATATCAAGTCCAAGTGAAGTGCAGTCTCGGACATGATATATTTAAGTAGCAAGGGGTGCAGGGGGGCTTGTCTCCCTGCCTATAGTGGAAGGGTAATATGTATCTGTATGTACTTGTGCTGGAATATAGTAAGTGTTGGTATCCTGTGTGTTTTCAGTATTATGAAATTCAGTATTTTTAGTTTTCAGTATTTTGAACTTTCAAGGTTTTGGTCTCAGGATTTTCGGTTTAAGGATTTTGGGCTTTCTGGATTTAGAAATGAACCTATATACATATATATATATATATTTATATATATATATATATATATATATATATATATATATATATATATATATATATATATATATATGCCTAATAAACTAATGAGGGAAATAGTATAATTATATTTTGAGTAATATGCTGAATAAAATACAGTAATAGTTGCTTAAAATACTTAGTTGATATTGCAAGGTACAGCAATGGTGGTTTGGGTATAATGCAGAAACATAGCACAGTAAAAACAAATGAACAGGCATTTTTGCAGTATGGCAGTGTAGTCAGAATAAACAAGGCAAAACAGTGTCAATGTTCTCAGCACACTGTAGAAAGAAATGAGAAGTTCTAGGCATGGTAGCAAGTACTATATAGCAGACCAGGCTCAAGTTACTGGCATGGCTGCACAAACAAATTAGCAGTGTAATACGGCTATTTAAGTGGCACAGTTGTTAAAGTGCAGTGCAGCAATAAAACAAACTGCGTGGGCACAGGAGCTGAGCAGCAGGGCAACGGAGATCCAGATCTCCTGAGTTAGGAGTGAGGAGCAGGCATTCAATGGCCACTGCTTGTCAGGACAGCATGCAGCACTGTGGTACAAATAAGTGCAGAGCCATGCAGTGCAGCCCAATATAATGTGCTCACAAGACAACAGAGCGCCAGTAAGGACTAGTTAGGGACTAGTAGTGCTAGTAAGGCAATAGCAGATGTCTGTTCTGAAGCTGTTCTCATTTCCTTTTTGCTTCAAGAGTTAACAACAGTAGCTGCAGATGAAACATTTTCACTAGCAAGACACGCAGATCACAATATCAGCTGTAGCACAAGTTGTTTTGTTTTGTTTTGGGGGGGGAGGGTAGGAGAAACCCAAACATGATAGAGACAGAGAGAGAGAGAGATTTTCACTGACAGTGGTGATTACATTTGACAGTCTCCTTCGGCTGCTAGGGGGTTTATCAAATAAAGGTAAGCTCAGCAATTTAGAGGACAGCTGTAAGGCACTTCTGTTGAAGGATAAGACAAAGTTTTAAGCTGCTGTTTACCAGAATCAGTATCTTTCATGGAAATGGTGAGACAGGGTATGCCACTAGGGACTACTCATCCTCCAGCTACATGTCCCTGTGTTTCTTAAAGCAGCAGATAGTAACTAAAAGCATACTGTGTCATGTAGTTGAATGGTAAACATGCTTTTAATGCACCCCTTCATTCTGTCAGGACTGCTGTACAAAAAGTCATACTGTTGCTCCCTGCCTGTCTTCAATTTCATCAGAGAGACTCTAGATTGTTCTTTCATTTCTTTTACAGTGCCTTTTATTTAGGTTTTAGGAGTCTTTTGAAGGTAATTTTCAATGTTCTATGTAGGGCCTCCAGGTTTACTACCATTATTACTAACAAAACGCACTTAGATTGGTTGGCATTTAGAAAAAGATGCTTATCCATTTAGTTATTCTTTTTATTTTGTGTTCTGTCAACAAAATGAAAGATTTGTAACACTTAAATGTGCTATACTGTTGCTACACCAATTATTATCCTAAAAAGTTTAAGAAACCCTGTCTCTTGCACAACTGCTTTCCATCAGAAATGAGAACTGCCAACATCTTCCACTGTCTTTATTAGTGATATTGTATGGAATTTGCTGCAGTTGTTGGAACACGTGGTACTGACAGTACTGCAAAACAGTATTAGTTACAGTGACTGTAATAAGGCAACCTTAAAACAGCTGAGCTGTCCACGGCAGAGAGAAACAACCCACCCTTCTGTGAGGCCAGTGGCCCTAGTTTAATTTGCAACCTGGATACTAAAGGTCTAGCTCCAGTGGGAATCTGAGCAGCTGATGGTCAGCCCTACATTCACTGTGGGTGGGTTTGGGTTGTTGCATTTACCTGCCATCCCCCAGTGTAGTCTTGGGGACTGCGGCTATCAGGTAAGTGGGAAGCTGGAGGAAGACGTCTGCTGTGGCGCATTAGTGATATCTGTTGCTTAACCTTCCTTCCGCTTAGGTGAAGTGGACAGTCTCCACAGTTTGCAACCAGTATGATGGGGTAGGAGTAAAAAAAAAAAGCTAATCAAATTTATTACATTAACATTATATCAAACTGGTAAGGCAACTGGGAAAAATGAGGACGCATAGTTTATACATGTTCATTAAAATTTTCATAGCCTTTCTGAATGCAATAATCATATTGATCAGTCATTGTTAGTAATGCAGCAGGAATACCCATTTGTGTGCTGGTAAGTTCAGAAGGAAACAGATTCTATCTCCACACCATGTGCATTCATTTTCTAGCCCTGGTGTGTGTGTGTGTGTGTGTGTGTGTGTGTGTGTGTGTGTGTGTGTGTGTGTGTGTGTGTGTGTGTGTGTGTGTACACACACACACACACATATATATATATAAATATAAATATATATATATATATATATATGGGGGGAGCATATACCATCTTTAGATGTCTCTCCATAGTTGCTATTTAACTATGGTAGTTGTCGCACAAGTGTTGACTTGTTTGTTTTCAGGTGTCAAAAAGAAATCCCAGGTTAACATGTAAGATATTATTCATTTAAAAATGGTATGTGCAGTACCTTTTTAAGACTTTGTTGATAACCACCCCATATTACTTTCATAAAATGGATAAACAGGTTTCTTTGTTGTCTCACACACTTCATAGTGGTAATTCATTGAAATGAGTCTGATAAACTGCATTCCCTTTACATATAACTTGGCATGTACCATTAATGCTAATACTTATCAACGTGTTTGTAATTTGAAAGTTTAATAAACAGTAAAGAATAATGATTCTCTGTTCATGCTTGACTCTGACATAGACTGCTGTGAGGTCTTTTACATGTTTTTTGAAATGTCTGTTTTTGTTACACTGCTTTCTTGTAATTTATATTGCTTCATTCCCTTCTATTTTGAATAGTGTGCTGTATTTTCATTACAGTGTATTTTAATTGTATTCTGGTTTCTATGGCATATTTAAAATGAGAAAGAGATCAAAGCTCTCTCTCTCTTGTGAGTCAGACAGAAATTAGAACAGGTCAACTAAGGTAATTATGTGTGAACTGAAGGAGGAGCTAGGAATTAAACCTTATATTTAAGGGTTAAAATGAAACATTTCAAGCCTTTACTGGAAAAGCTGACTCGGACTTTGCTATAGGCTGCTGTGAGGGAAAAGTTAGTTTTTCTTATATTGCTTTCTTGTAATTTGTATTGCTTGATTGCCTTCCATTTATTTTAGTGTATTTACATTACACTGTGTTGTATCCTGCTGTGTCATATGTAATCTAGGAAAGAGACCAGAGCAATATCTGTTGAGTCACACAAAAAATAAAATTTTCCTCACCTTCCCACCCTGGCACTGTTGTGGTTTTAAACTCAACTGTCTCTCTAGTTGCCCACCTCATATGTTAATTTGACCACATATTTTCATCATTCTCCTCTTCCATTGGCTATTTATCAGTAAGCACAAAATTATCATTTTGTGAAGTCACGCCCCTTCAGCTATTTAAATTTATTGGCCCTCCCACTGGATTCCACAGAGCCAGAACACAACGTGCCCACCACATCCAATCTATGTTGCTGTTTTAAAATTGTCTCTCCCCTTAGATTGCAAAAGCTTGCGTTATTCCCTCTTTCATGTCCAGTTGGTTACTGCATATTGTAATTCTTAGGATATTAACATTTTTGTTTATCTTACCCTTAAAATCTGCAGCACCTGGTCCAAGACCACTAATTATTGGAGAGCCCACATTCTGCTTCTCAGTGGTCATCTTGGGATTAGTACTTCTGTTTTTCTCCTCGTGAGAGAATGAGCATAGGGACATTAATTCCTGGAGACTGATAATCACCTGTAAGCCTGATAACTGCTTCATAGGTGCCAGCTTGGAATCTGTGCTTCTGTTTTGCTACTGGTAGAGAAGAAGCAGAGGACATTGATTCCTAAATGTCTCTGTGGGACCTTCCTGATTGGTATGGTTGCTATTGTAGGCATCTACCTGGAAAAGGCTTCAACAAACCTGCAAACCCCTGAATTATCTTGGACAAACTGCTGTTCATCAAAGATCCTGTGGCCTGTTTTCATCTTGGGATTAGTGCTACTGTTTTACTTCTAGTGAGAGAAGAAACAAAAGAGCATCATATCCCAGCAACATGAAGCTGTGGTGAGACCAGCACAAGTAGTAGCCCATTTGGTGAATCCCCATCATTCATCATTCTTGACTAAACTAATTATGTTTTTCTATTCAATACTGCTTGATTAGCTACTCTCTAGCCTAAGTTCAGAGGTCTACTTTAGTAGTTTCTCCTCAAGTGTTTGACAGTGCCCTGTATAGATTTAGGCACTTTGAGTTGACATTTTTCCTGTAAAAATACCCTTTAAGTTTCACTAATATCTATATGCACACAGGGCAACTAGACTGGAGTGACAAGCACTGCCCCCAGAGTTGCAAACCAGATACTCTTGACTTGACTTTATATTCTCACTGCAACTGTCTATCCAATAAAAAAGGGCCTGTTGCCATGGATATGAACTTTCCTACTGTGTCTGTTACCATCTTTGTGGATATGGGCATTGTAGAAACCAGCTAATTTGCAAACAAACTGATAAGTTTTGTGAGAAATGTATTTACACAATGATACTGGAAACAAAGCTCTCACATAAAAATACTAATGTCAATCATGTTGTCAGTCGCACACATGATGCACCCATCACACACAGTTAGAAACAGACATATAAACCAACTTATGCTTTGGCACTTAAATCTAACCTTCCTAAATCCAAAAAACCTCTGAGACAAAGTACACATAACAATTGTCCTCAGCAGCCTCAAATGCAGTCATTTTAAATTAGTACCTACATCAACGCATACAGCGACATTTAATGGAGTCCCTACTTCTAAAACATACAACACCACCAATTTGCAAGGTAAATGAAAGTGCACAGCAAAAAGCAACCAGTAACAGGAAAGAAAAAAAAGAAAAACAAAGGTCAGCAGTCTCCAAAACCAGTCCAACAATTTATTCTTTAGTCAGCTGCTTATCACTTCCTTGAAGATGACCTCACAATTCCTTGGACTCACATTTAAAGACACATACTCGTATGTAAGTACAAAACTTAAAAACTAGTATTCATTCAAACCAGGAGAAAATAAAACTCCAAGTTTCACAATCCAAAAATGTTCCTTTACACTAAGCATGTTTTTCCATCCTAATTTATTTGGACCAGTAAACATAATGTTGTCAATGTCCAAAAATCTAAACTAGGCATTATGATACTTAAGTGTATGCTTTAACAAGGCATTAGATTCACACTGACATCTAATTTCATGAAGATGTTCAAATATACGTCTTTTAAAAAATCGAGAAGTCTTTCCAGTATAGAAAGCAGAACAAAAACATGTAGCTAAATATATAACTCATTGGGAATTACAAGTGATAGCAATTTTAATTTCATAAACTCTAGAATTGTTCGCTGATGTAAATCCCTTACTTTTGAAAAATAACAGCACAATGCTGTACATGCATCACAAGGGAAAGACCCCATTAAAACATTGCCATCCAAAGTAGTTTGTACTTCACATACTACATTCAACCCTCTTTTGTAATGACTAAAAAATTATTTCCTATAGTCTTCATACATCGTGCTGCACTGCGAGGCTACAGTTAAACTATTCCAGGTGCCAGAAAGTCTGCTCTTCAAATTTTCCCTTAGAACTAGCTGGTTTCTCAGTAGTAGCACTAAAATCTGAACCCCTGTGACTAGCACTTCCTCTAGAACCTGCTGAAAAGCACTAGGAAGCCTGAAACTGATTCAAGCACTCAGCTTTCCTTGTCAATAAGGAGAAATTAATCATAGGCACTAAACAGCCTATAATTGCAAAGTATCTTGCAAAGGTAAGGGAAAACAGCCCTTAAACTTTGCAAGAAAGCACTAGGAAGCCTGAAACTAATTCAAGCACTCAGCTCTCCTTGTCAATAAGGAGAAAGTAATCATAGGCACTAAACAGCCTATAATTGCAAAGTACCTTGCAAAGGTAAGGGAAAACAGCTCTTAAACTTTACAAAAAAGCACCTGAACAGGCATGTCCAAGGGTCAGCTTCCAGTGATTTCTCCTGTCCACCTGGTGAATCTGGGCATACTGGGGCAGTGCGGCAACTGCCTCATGTACACAGACAATCCTCTCCTCCTACCACCCAACACTACAACCTGCGAGATGCACTTACATAGCCAAACTGGAAGCAAAGCTCTCTCCGGCCAAGATTGTGCTAGACAGTCAAGAGGAGAAGGTTAACACCTGCATTACACCTCAAGCAACTCATAGCCCTTCAAAACCCACACCATCAACACTAAACCCATATATGCGGAGGCCCTTAACATTAACCTGCCCAAGCAACAAGGACCTCCGAAGCTGAAACACAAATAGTCACAACCAAAGTGACACACAGCTCACAACACCAGTGTGCCACCCAACAACAGCCCCTAAGACAAGACAATGTACCCAACACTTTAGTCACAGGTGACTCTATAGTCAGGCACACTGATGTCCCACTCACCAGGCTGAACAAGGAGAAAATTACAGTCAGCTGCCTGTCGGGTGCCAGGATCCGCCACATAACGCATGCACTCAAGTCACTCCACAACAAGTACAAATACGACTCTGTCATTGTCCATGCTGGAGTGAATGACTTGAGACGTACCACCCTGGACTACATGAAAAGAGACATGGAAGAGCTCTTGGATCATGTGACCCAGGCAGGTATGACCCTAGCCCTGAGTAGCATCCTGCCTTCACCCAGAATGCTACCACAGTATAAGGACAAAATGATTGACTTCAACAATTGGCTAAGCTTCTGGTGTCATTCAAAGGGGATCCAGTATTTGTCTGCCTGGGAAGACATGATCGACAAACCACAATGCTTTGCCAGAGATGGTCTGCACCTGTCGCCCCTGGGATTCAGGTTACTGGCTAAAGCTCTTGCCACCCCTATAGTGCCTTTTTTAGGCAAGGTTCAAGGGATAAACCACCACCATAACAGATACAAGCATGCAAAATCTGAAAGTAATGCTACTCAGTGCTAGAAGTCTAAACCTCAAAATGCACTCTCTCGAGGCACTCTTAAAAATGGAGAACATCGATATCTGTGCAGTAACTGAGACCTGGTTCAAGGCTCCAGAGAGCACCCCTGCAATACCAGGCTACAATTCTTACCACACTTTTCGGCCACAAAACCAAGACCGAAACACTAAAGGTGAAGGAATGTCCATATTCACCAAGGGTATTCACACCTCCAGGCTAGTTGCCCAACACAATGCATCTGAAATTCTCCAGGTGCAACTAACATTAGATAAGACTGCAATCCAAATTGTAGCTTGCTACAGATCCCCCACCATGCCCCAAGATTCTCATTACACCTTTCTAAATCTACTGGAAAATATTAAGATACAACCAAACACCTTAATACTGGGTGATTTCAACTACCCTGCCATTAATTGGGAAAACTACTTGGGTACCAACTCCTTTTCCCAACGGTTCTTGGAATTCATAAATTCCAACGCCCTGGATCAACTAATCCATTGTCCCACCAGGGGCTCCAATATCCTAGACCTGGTCATTACCAACATGGGAGATAGATGCTCCACACCAGTGGTCACCCCCTCATTGGTCAGGTCTGACCATAAGCAAATCACCTTTGACATCCACATCCCACCCCCACCCCTCAGTAAGGAAACCTTCTTAAAAAACTTCTCCAAAGCCAACTTCATGCTACTGAAGTCAGAAGTGACAAACTTCACAACACCCATGCAGACGGGATCTGGAAGTTCGACTGCAGAATCCTACACTAAGGGACTGTGCGAGCACATCCACTCGTGCATGAATCGTGCCATCACAATAGAACCATGATGCTCTTCTCCAAAAAAAGGAAGCCAGTCTGGTGGTCCCCTGCAGACGGGATCTGGAAGTTCGACTTCAGAATCCTACACTAAGGCACTGTACGAGCACATCCACTCATGCATGAATTGTGCCATCCCAAATAGAACCTAGATGCTCTTCTCCAAAAAAAGGAAGCCAATCTGGTGGCCCCCTGCTATAAACAAACTATACAACAGAAGGAAGAAACTGTTGCAGAAAAGAGGAAAATCCCAGGATGCAAAAAACTCCCTCACCAGCCTCAGTAAGAAGCTGAGATCCCTCATAAAATCCTCAAAAGCTAGTTACGAAAATAAAATTGCCAAAGACTCCAAAGACAACCACAAGGCATTCTATAGTTATGTCAAGAATCTAAATGGCAATGCTCAGATCTGCTGTGAGCTACAACCGAATGGCATTAAATATACCGATCCCAAGTATATTGCTAATATCCTGGCAGATCGATTTAGTGCCAGCTTCACCCCCCTCTCACCCACTAAAGGGCCCATCTCAATACCAAAAGATTGCCAAATTCTGATAATCACGGCCACACAGGTAGAAACCGCACTCTCCAAAGCTAAGACTACAGCATCCATGGGACCAGATGACATTCCAGGCTGTGTACTACATGAACTACAAAATGAACTGGCACCTCACCTAAGTGTCATGTTTAACCATAGCCTCACCTCAGGCTTCGTGCCCACTGAGTGGCGCACAGCTACAGTTAGCCCACTCCACAAGGGAGGGATCCACCTTGGACCCCGGGAACTACAGTCCCATCAGTCTGACAAGCCTGATCTGCAAGGGCATGGAACGCATTATCATGGAACTTATAAACAAAGACACTGGCAACCTTCAAACACTGGACCCCACCCAGTTTGGGTTTGTGAAGGGTCGATCTTGTCTCCTGAATCTGATTGACTTCTTCGAATCAGTCTCCAGAGCTGTGGACGAGGGTAAGGTGGTCCACACAGCCTATCTGGACCTCGCCAAGGCCTTCGACACCATCCCTCACTCTGGAGTCATAGATAAACTTACTAAGCTGGGCATAAATCCTTACATCACTCGATGGGTTGCCAACTGGCTTACTGACAGAACCTAGACTGTAAAAGTAGCTGACTCCAAACCAAATTCCAGACATGTGGAGTGCCTCAGGGTTCAGTCCTGGGGCCACTCTTGTTTGGCATCTACTTCTCTGAAGTACAGGCCAACACTAAGGGACTCTGGCTGACAAAGTTTGCAGATGACTGCAAACTGGGAGCCATTATTGAATCCCCAAATGATGTGGATGTTCTACAAAAGGGCCTTACAGAAACAGATGCCTGGTGCCAGAGCCATGGACTCAAGCTTAATGCCAAGAAATGTATAGTTATCCCCTTTGGAAAAAAACATGTACCCATGAATTACCACATAGGTGGCAGGATACTAAACATCGAAAGTATGATGAGAGACTTAGGGACACAGGTGGACAGTGGTCTCACTTTCGATAACCACATTGTCACAACAGTCAGGAAATCCTTCTATGTGGCACACTTCATCACTAAGGGCTTTTCATCCAAAAAAAAGGAGGTCATTGTCCCACTGTACTCATCCCTCATTAGACCCATTATAGAGTATAATGCCCCATTTGGTATGTACCTCACAAGACATCTGCAACAGCTGGAAAGGCCACAGAAATACCTCACTAAAAGAATCACAGGCCTAAAGCAGATGCCATATGCTGACCTTCTAAAAAAACTCCAGCTATACTCTGTGGCATATCGTCTACTCAGAGGCAATCTCTGCTTAACATACAAGGCCATGTCAAACCCAGAGCTGTTGGACATGCTCCACTTAAAGAAATCCTAATCCCGCAGAACCACACACTCCAGGGATCTAAACCTTGTCATCACAATGAACAAAACATGCTGGAGGGATAGGTTCCTGACCCAGAGACTCCCATACTCTGGAATAGACTGCCCATACATGTCAAGCAGAGCACCTCCTTGGCCCTCTTCAAAAGGAACCTTGATGATTGGATGGGAGATAGGAAATTCACCCCGGGGATCATGTCAGTTGCCCTGCTAGACAGGGGTCCAGAGAAGTAAATATTGTGGGAAGAAATGTCCAGGGAATTATTATGGCTAGGCCTGCATAGGCCCTAGGGCTGATAGGCCTAGTACCAACCTATGAACCTTACCCCATCTATAAGGAAAAGAACATTTGTCAGGAAGAGTTTCCAACAAATCTGTGCCCACCTGTAAAATAAACCAATGATTGTAAGCAATCTGGCAAAAAAAAAAAAAAACGAATATTACTCCCAACGGTGGTAACCAATGTTAGTTTGTGCCCACCATAAACTTGATCATTCTCATACTGATATTTTAATAATTCGTCCCTTGAGTTATTATTGGTATTATCCAAAGCCTGTTTGTAATATTTTAGGATCATAACCTCTAGTGATAAATCTAGACATTAACTCTTGACTAACATTGCCAAATTCTTCCACTTCAGAACAAATTCTTTTCACCGTGTAATACTGTGGTAAAGAAATGTTATTAATTATATGTCTAGGATAAGAACTAGATGCTTGCTGTATAAGGAAGTTTTAACGTTCCGTCCAACTTTTTCTCGACCAATACATCCAAAAATGAAAGTGTGGAAGTATCATAATTTAAAGTAAAACAAAGACCCCACTTATTTTCATTGAGATCTTGAACAAATTCCAGCTCACATGTCTAAACAAACCAGCAGTCATCCAAATAGTGACGCCAAATATCAAGAGTCTGTGTAAATGTTGCCTGACATCATATATCAAAAATTGCTCAACATATATCATAAACAAATCAGCATATATAGGAGCAAATCTAAACAAGAAACTCCACTCCATACAAGCTATCTTCACCCTGGAGACTATTGATGTCTGTGTAGTTAATGAGGCATGGTATAAAGCCTTGGAGAGCACACTGGCAGTGCAAGGCTGTAATACCTTCCACACATTTAGACCAACTACTATATAGACAGGGAAAAAAAGTGGAGGTGTCTTGATTAACATCAAAAATAAATATACCTCTAAGTTAATCCTTCCAATGGAACAAGGTAGTTTGGGATTACCTGATTTGAAGTGATATTTCAAAGCTACACAGTTAGGATTCTATACATAGCAGAAGCAGAAAACTATAATTCAAAGTGTGGGGGAAGCTCAAGAAATAAGGAGAGACTGAGATTTTGGATGCAGATCCTAAAAGAGAATAACAATAGCCATATGGAATATTATATTCATAAAGTAGCAGAAAGTATTGTAATAACTAAGCCAACAGAGGAGAAGGGGGATTCTGTTGATGGGGATGGCTGCAATTAGTGATACAGATTATAGGCAAGAGGGGGCTAGAATTTACTGAAGAAAAATGGCAAGGGAACCAATGTATTTAGGAGCAAATAATAAGAGAGGGAAAAAATAGAATGAGAAGAAGCCAAGAATATATTTCAACTGCAGGCTACAGACTACCTTCCCTGTCAAGGAATTGCTTTTAGAGTATATGCAAAAGGAAAGGAATAGGGGGATCCTGAGTGAAAAACCAGCACTGGTAGACTTTTTAGTAGAATCTAGAACAGAAGCTGCTGTTAAAAAGGGATAATTAGTAGGACATATAGTTATCATGCAATATTTTATAGGAATCAATTGGTGGAGGTTACAAAGGATTGGGAGGAGAGACTGGATAGGCAATTCTCAAAGAAACAATGGGAGGATGTATGTATGGTTCCCAAATATACAACAAAAGTCTAATTTTTGCGTGGAAATGTTTGCATTTGCAGTCTCCCTGAGGAAAAAAAACACAATCAGACTAAATTTTTCCTCGGGAGATTGGAGATATTGGAGGTATGATTGGTAAGAAAGGGGTAATTGGGAAAATATTTTTGGGGAGTGTAATAAGTTGGCAGACTTTAAAAATTCTCTGCTGACTACTCTGTCAGAAATATTGGGGGACAAATTGCTGTAACTCAAGAAATGATTTTTTGAGCTGTGATACAAAATCTGAATTGCCTAGGCATATTAAGGCTTTGCTGAGATTAATTCTGGTGGCTCCGAAGAAACATTTACTAGAAAATGGAAGTCAAGGTCTAAACCAACTGTATTAGAAGTTGTGAATATAGTAACAGAGGTAAAAGAATTGGAAGCGGAATCTTTAGAAAAGTGTAGGAGCAAATTACTTAGAAAAAATGGGAATTGTGGGAATATTACATGAAGAATAATGTTTTGATAGAGGACTGAGGTTTAAGGGAAGGCAGTAATTGAATGAGCTGTGTAATGTTCAATTCAAAATGAGTCTATAGTATATTATATGTGATCTATAATATTTGCAAATGAAAATATGTCAGTATGGTTTATTTTCATTTATATAAATGTATAATTGTCTATGTCGTAAATGATAATTAAATTAAGATTTTTTTTTGTTTAAAAACAAATTAATAAATATACATCAAGGCTGTTTTAAATAGGATGATGCACTTGAGCTTCTCCAAGTTCGAATCATCATAGGTAAAATCCCATACCACTTCCTCACAAGCTGTAGGTCTCCCTCTATGAACCAGAAAACTCATAACATGTATTTAAGCTTACTAGAGACACTAACCATCCAACCTAATACCATATTCATGGGTGACTTTAATTACCCCACTATTTACTGAGAATCATATATGACAGCAAACATTCAGACACAGAGATTCCTGGATTTTGTAAACATAAACTCCATGGACCAGATAGTCATTACACCAACCAGAGGTGCAAACATACCAGATCTAGTTCTTACTTATATGGAAGAGCACAGCATGCCAGCTAGTGTCCTCAGTGGTGAGGTCAGACCTCAGAATGGTCTCATTTGACATAAAAAGAAAAGCCAGGAACCCATGGTACTGTGGAATATTCTAGCTAACTTCCTACTGTTGAGTGATAACCTTGCAAAATGTTAAGTCCCCCTAAACTCTGAGAACACTGCTCTCTGCATGGAACTGTTCACAGAAACAATATACAACCATGTTAATAGCTGCACAGAGGCAGATGTACCCACCAGTAATAAGTACAGAATTAACTCAAAAAACAAACCATCCTGTTAGAATCACATCATCAGTAGGCTGTATAACAGAAGGAAGAAAATCGTGGCAAAATTACAAGGTCTAGTACCTAGCAGGATAAAAGTATTCTCATCAAACAAAACCCAGAGAACAGAGTCTACCAAAGCCAAATTTGAGGTAAATTTGTTATTCAGGACAAAGACAATTACAAGGCATTATTTAGCTGTGTCTGCAACCACAAATGCAGTACTCAATTGTGTGCATAGTTGATTGTTAATGGAGTCACCTGTACTGAGCCAAAAGATGTAGCAGTACTACTGGCAGACAAATCCAGCTCTATGTTTACCCCTCTCTCCCCTTCAACCTCCCTTCAGGAAGTGGCATCCAGTAGAACATCTCCAACTCTCACTAGGGAATAGGTCCACAGTGCTCTATCTAAAGCCAAGAACACTGCATTGATGGGCCCAGACAGTATCCCAGGATGCCTTAAATGGCATGAAACATGATGCATCAGGCCCTCTGGAATTGCTATTTAACTGTAGCCTTCAAACAGGCTTTATGTTTCATGAATGGAAAACAGCAACCATCATCCCTCTGCACAAAGTTAGGCTATATAAAGACCCTGGAAGCTACAGACCCGTAACTCTCACTAGTCACATATACAAAGCCATAGAAATTATCAGCAATGACATAGGAAACCCTCCAGACAGTGGATCTAACCCAGTTTGGTTTCATCAATGTCAGGTCGTACGTACTCAACCTGGTGGACTTCTTTGAGAAGGTCACCAAAGCAATGGATGAGGGCAAAACAGTTTACACTACCTACCTTGACCTGGCCAAAACATTTGGCACAATACCCTATTTGGACATTGTTTATAAACTCAAGATGTCCCTTATGTTTCCTGGTAGATAGCCAGCTGGCTCACAGGCAGGACCCAGGAAGTCAGAATCGGGGAGTCCACCGTTACAGAGGTCAGTGTCAAGAGGAGTCCCGGAAGGATCTGTCCTGCAACTCCTTTTTGGCATCTACTTCTTTGAAGTCAAGGCCAAACATCAACTGCCTCTAGCTGACTAAATTTGCAGATGATTGCAAATTAGGAGCAGTCTTAGAATCCACCACTGACACTAATGATCTCCTGGAAGGGCTGACACAGACAAATAACTTATGTAAGGGCCATGGACTGAAACTAAATGCCAAGAAACACATAATAATATATTTTGGGAAGTTATTCACCCCTGGTAACTGTAATATTGACAGCACAGCCCTAAGAGCTGACCCAGTAGTCAGGGACTTGGGGACACACACAGACAGTAATCTAGCCTTTGACCATTACATTTCTACATAGTGATTAAATTATTTTATGTTGTGCAACTTGTAAACAAAGGTATAGCATCTAGGTCCAAGGAGGTCATTGTGCCACTTTATTTAGCATTCATCAGAGCTGTCATTGAGTTCAGTGCCCCATTTGGTATTTACCTAAACAGGCACATCCAACAATTGTAATATCCACAGAGGTTCCTTACTAAAAGAATACAGGATTTAAGTAACATGTCCTGTGCAGACTGACTCAAAGCCCTATCTCTGTATTCTGTCTCTTACAGGCAGTTGAGGGCAGATGTATGCCTGGCAAACAAGACATTGTCGGACCCCACCCTGAATGTCCTACATATCTGCAAAACAAACAACATCAAAATTACCCATTCTAAAGACGTGAACCTTGCCTGTGATATAAATAGGACCTACTGGAGAGACAGGTATGTGTCCCAGAGACTACCCCTTCCCCTGGAACAGGCTCCCCCTCCATGTGAAGCAGAGTTTCTCCCTAACCTAATTCAAGTACAACTTGGACAGTTGGCTAGGGAACAGGAAATTCGTCCCTGGTTTGGCACAGCTTTCTCTAATGAACACATGCTGCCTGTAATTGTTTCATCTCCCAGGCCCCTGCTTGTAAAGCTTTCATCTCTTAAGCCCCTACATACACTTATCAAAGGTGCCAGAACTTGTCAGAGATTTAGGGTGCATGGCCAGGCTTAAAAAGATCTGTGATCATTACCCTAGTACACACCTATGAACCTATGATATTATTTTATGGAAATAATTGCATTACCACCCTTGCAGAGCTCATAATGGAATTTTCTTTCATTCCTTCTACTCCTGAATTTATTGATTGTTCTGCCATTTTAAGGTATTCCATGTTGTCTGAAAACTAATGAGTGCTCCAAATGTGTATGTATTAGGGTAAATTGCCAGTGCTCCCACAATATTGCATGTTGTGATACTTGCTGAAAACTCAGCCAAAGTTTAAAAAAAAATAGAAGTAAATGACAAAACAAATTGGGCCATTTCACAGCTCTTAGCTTTCTGAAAACACCTAAGGAAAAGTCTTAAAGTATTACTTCCAAATCAACAAGGCAGAAATGTGCAAGTCTAATGTAAACAATGTCAAAGAAGTTTTAGCAAAATATGCCCAGTTATACTTAGATGTGCCCACCTAACTACAGCTCTTAATGTTCTGTCCTTCTACTAATTTCTTTCCATTTGGTATACTCCAAAGGTTTGGTTCCATTTACCCAAGACCACCATTCTTCAGCTTGTATCCAAAAAGCATCCATTTTGTTGATGGAAACAATGCCTTCTCTTCATTTCTTGTCCAGGAGTTAACAGATTTCTAAGTTTTATTTCCTGAAATTCAAATATAAATACAAAATCTTCAATCACTTTAGAATTTTGTGCAAGTAAGTACTGAATTTCTGTCCTAGCTCCCCTCTCCAAGCATCATTGTATCATTTGTGTGACCCACCAAACATGGAACTCTCAGAATATTGACTGTACCCTAGGTCTTATGAGGTTCCCCTCCCAAAACACGGATGTTCTTCATGTTTCACTGTTGCAGTCATTACATTTGGGTAATCTGCTGTCAGGTTGCCCTCAGTCGGCCTGATTAACAAAGTCTTTGGTCCTGCGTCGGTTGCTGTCCCTTCTTCCATGACGTCAGGTCGTCAGGGGTATAAAACATGCAGCCGATGCCATTACATCAGTCTTTCTTGCCGCGCGGTGCCCGAAGCAGAAGCAGTTCGCAAGTGCCGGTCGGCCGACTCCTGAAATTTTCATTCTCGAGTTTCAGAACCGAAGTCTTCAACTAAAAGCTAAGTACCCTGTTGGGGAAACTTTTTCTTGCTCCTTACCGATGTCAGTAAAAGTTAATAATTGCATTACTTGTGGGAAGCAAATACCTCATAAGGATTTTCATTTGTACTGTATTCCTTGCCTAGGCCCTGACCACAATGTGCCTTGCTGTCAGTTTTGTGCTAAATATAATCAATGCATGATTAAACGTCGGTATATTTTTGCTTCTAAATATTCTGGCTCAAGATTTAATTATCCAGAAATGTCGTCGGTTAGCAATCCGACTACTGGAATACCTAAAAAACGCAAAGAAAAAGATAGAGATAGACCGTCAAGGTCCAAAACTGACGACGCTTCTCCTAAGCCAATCGTCAGTTCACCAATACTCAGTTCGGTGCTTTTACAGCCCCTGATACCCGCTACTTCTGATTTGCAGGCCTCTACTGAGACCCATTCGGAGTCCGGTATGCCGCGAGGTGCTTCAATTATGAAACCTGCAGATGTCACTACATTAGATGGGTCTGGAACCGCTGTATAGGCACCAGCTTCTGAGGGTGTTTTCAGGCCTACAGATTTGTATATTAGACCAACGCCATCTTCAAAACTAAGGCCAAAATCTAAATCTGTGTCTAAAAAACCAACGCCTGGGCCATGTGCAGGCCCGTATGCTTAAAAAAACAAATGATCAAAATGGCTGAAGATTTAATTACTCTGATCAGGTTTAACTATATAATGCCATCGGAACATCCGACGACCGGAATTCATAAAAAGCGCAAAGACAAGGAAAAGGACAGGCATCCGAGGTCCAAAACCGACGACAAAGCCTCTTCTAGGCCAGTCGCCGGTTCTCAGTGAGGCGCTTTCGCAACCCCTGACACCCGCTACCTCAGAGCCACAGGCCATATCCGACTCCCACGTGGAGACAACTAGGCCTCTGGATACTCAAGGTATTGGGCCTACGGAAACTATTCTCTCAGATGGGTCCGGAGCCACTGAGCAGGCATCGGCTTCTGAGGGTGTTTTCAGACCTTCACAGCTTACTATTAAGTCCACTACAGCAGCCAAGGCAAAGTCAAAAACACCATTAAAGACAAGGAAACAAGTATAGCATTCTCCTGGACAGTCATCCATGCTAAAGAAACAGATGCTTAAAATGGCCGAAGACTTGATTACTTTGATCAGGGGTTCCCATCCCCCTCCTGAAAAAAGGCCTAGGCAAGACACTGATTATGATTCCTCTGACCAGGTTTCTATTTCCTCTGATTCCTCTTCAGATCAGGGTTATTCTCTCCCTCCTTATGAGGACTCTGATGCTGAAGAATCTATACCTTCAGCCTCTCCGCCTGAGGATTATTCTTTTGGGGAAACTCTGCACACCATGAGGGAACATTTCCCCTGGGAGAGCCAGGATTATTCAGAATCCAAGAAAAGGCCCAGAGATTTTCTTTTACTGCCTCAGCACAGGCCCCTAGCTATCCCCCCTGTGCTTGACATTGTTGATGATATTTTCTCTGAATCCAGTCTGTCACCTGATTCTTTACCCCCTGCACCAGTCAAGCCAGACAGGTACTACAGAGTCCCTGACTCTTATAAATTTCTTTATAAAAACCCTGCTGCTGACCCAGAAACAATTTCTCAGGGTCCCAAGGGGGTTAAGGCTTCCACTGCAAAAAACCCTGTCCCCTCTGATAGGGATTCCAGAGCTCTGGATAGATGGGGGAAAAAAGTTTACACTTCTGCTACTTTAGCTGTAAGGGCTTTAAACTGCCAGTTTCACATGCTTAAATACCAACAGTACCTTATGTCTTTGTTCAAACAGAAAATGCTTACTAACTCAGAACATCCTGATAATAAGGAAATGCAGGAATTATTGCATGCAGCTGAACAAGTGGGAAAGCATACTTTGCAATGTGGTTTTGATTCATTAGAGGCTTCTTGCAGAGCCGCAGTTACAGGCTCTGTCATTCGTAGGCATGCTTGGTTGAAAGAACAAAGTTTACCTGAACACGTTAAAGTAAAATTATTGGATGCTCCACTACAGCATGATACTTTGTTTGGTGTTAAGGCAGAAGAGGTGTTAAAGAAAATGGAGGATAAAGCAAAATCTATGCAGACAGTAAAGGATTTCTTACAGGTGCAACCACCTAGGTTTAGTAGAAACTGGCCTTAAAAAAAATTGGTCCTTTCAAGTCTCAGACAGGCCACAAAGAGGCAGATACAGACGTCCAAGAGGCAGATCTCAGCCCCAAGGATCCTACAGACCTAAACAATGGGGTGCTTCTACCCCCCAAAGGAGGAGAAGACAAATCACAACTTTACAGAAAACAGTCCCAATGACTTCCCTCTACAAAGGCCAAGCACTTACCTACCGGCAGCACCCCTAGGGGGAAAGCTAGCACTTTTTGCACAAAATTGGCACATAATTACCCAGGACAAATGGGTACTGAATATAATTACTCACGGTTACAGGTTCCACTTTCACACCCTTCCAAAATCAAAAGATATGCCGAACCTGCCACAAAACCAATGGGCAGAGACACAAAAGGAAATTGCTGCTCTCATGGACATGGGAGCTATTCAAAGAGTGCCACAGCAAGAACAGGGACAAGGATTTTACTCAAGACTTTTTGTAGTACCCAGAAAGGACAAAGCCTGGAGACCAATACTGGGCTTGTCAATCCTAAATACTTACCTGGATGTTCCAAAATTCAAAATGTTAACACTACAGCAACTTCTACCCATGCTGGGCAAGAAGGCTTGGCTGGTTACTTTGGACCTCAAGAAGGCTTACATGCATGTCCCAATCAGACAGTATTGCAGAAGATACCTCAGATTCATAGCTGGCTCAATGCATTACCAATTCTCTGCACTGCCCTTTGGCTTATCTACTGTGCCCAGGGTCTTCACAAAATGCCTGGCACCAGTAATTGCATTTTGCAGACAAAGAGGAATTCAAATATATCCCTACATGGACGACTGCCTTATTCAAGCAGAGAGCAAGGACATTCTGTTAAGACATCTGGCATTTGTAAAAACATTACTAATTTCCCTAGGGTACACTGTAAACGAAAATAAATCAAAACTAGTGCCCTCTCAAGAGATAATATCCCTGGGTGCAAGCTTAAATACAACTGCCCAGATGGCTTATCTCCTGCCAGACAAACAAAGGCAACTGACTCATTACTTTCAAATGATGGCAACAAAGACCCAGCTCCCTGCAAGAAAAATTCTGCAGGCCCTGGGTTTCATGGCATCCTGCATTCTACTCATTCCATATGCAAGACTGCATATGAGGAAACTGCAATGGTATCTGAAAAGTGTTTGGACTCAACATTGCCACAGCCTGGAAACAGTAATAACTATAATTCCCTGTCTACAACGGGAGTTTCTACAGTGGTCCCGGGCCTGTCACCTCAACAAGGGACAGCTCTTCACCTTGCCCACAGCCAGGCAGACAATAACAACAGATGCATCGGATTATGCCTGGGGGGCGCACATGGAAGGAAAATATATTCAGGGCACGTGGCCCAAGGAACAAATGCATCTGCACATCAATCAAAAAGAGATGCTAGCTGTACAGAATGCCCTGACAGCCTTCAAGGATCTACTACATCCAGGACAGCTATTGCTAAAGACGGACAACACCACAGTTATGTGGTATATAAACAAGCAAGGGGGCACACATTCCTACCCCCTCTGCAGGCAAGCCATGACTTTGTGGAACATGGCACTAACCTATCAAGTACATCTGCAGGCACAATTCCTGCCAGGAAAGAAAAATACACTGGCAGACGAACTAAGCAGAAATCTCATGGATCCACATGAATGGAAACTAAATCCACAGGTCTTCAGCATGATAACAAGGACATGGGGACGCCCAGACATAGATCTTTTTGCCTCCCTTCACAACTACCAACTACAGAAATTCTGCACAAGGACTTATCACGCACAAGCATGGAAAGTGGATGCTCTTTCATTCAGCTGGGCAACCCTGACAGTTTATGCCTTCCCTCCACTGCCTCTTCTTCCCAAGGTACTCCTAAAAGTCAGACAAGAAAAGCCAAAAATTATCCTGATTGCCCCAGACTGGCCACACCAGCACTGGTACCCATTCCTAAAGAGCTTGTCTCAAGGCCCAGCCTGGCCTTGACCTCAAATTCCTCATCTCCTGACACAACAGAACAACCAGATTCTGCACAGTCAACTCAGAACCTTAAATCTGGCTGCATGGCAGATAATATAGTCACTCAAACCACTCCTCTCTCTAAAGGTGTTATGGATGTCATTTTAGAAGCCAGGAGACCGAGCACTATGAAATTCTATGCAGAAAAATGGAAGAGATTTTGTGCTTGGAACCAGGCCCAAGGACTTGAACCACTTGTTCCAAATATACCTCAGATTTTACAATACCTAACTGAGATGCTGGACAAAGGCCTTTCCTTCTCATCTATTAAAATCCATGCCTCTGCCATTTCAGCTCATTACAATACGGAACCTCCTATTTTTTCGCATCCACTACTAAGGCAGTACCTCAGAGGGGCAAGAAACATAAGACCCCCAAGGAGACCACCATTACCTACTTGGGACCTCAATTTTGTTTTAGAAAAACTCACACTGCCTCCTTTTGAGCCAGCCTGCACAGCTGATATAAAATTCTTATCATGGAAAACTGCTCTGCTCCTAGCAATAACTTCAGCAAGAATAGTCTCAGAGTTACAGGCACTAATGGCAGTGGAACCTTTCATCATTTTTTCATCAGGTCAGGGTCTCTCTAAGGACAAACCCAACATTTATGCCAAAGGTGGTTTCCAGTGTGGCTCTTAATCAAACTATTTATTTACCAACTTTCTATCCAAATCCCCAGAGTAAAGGGGAGAGACTTCTGCACACTTTGGACATACACAGACGGCTAAGATTCTACTTGGACAAAACAAAAGCTTTCAGAAAAACTGAGCAACTGTTTGTATCTTATGCTGCAGGAACACAAGGAAAGCCTATCTCAAAGCACACAATTTCAAAATGGATAGGACACTGCATTCGCTTCTGCTATGCACAACATGGCAAATCAGTGCCTAAGGGCATCAGGCCACATTCAACAAGAGCAGCAGCCACATCAGCAGCTTTTCTCAGAGGAGTACCAACCAAGGACATTTTAGAAGCTGCAACCTGGAGTTCAGTGCACACCTTCACAAAGCACTACCACTTACTTCTCTACTCTAAATCCAGAGCAGGCTTTGCCACTGCAGTCCTGCAGGGCCTGGTAGCCTCTCCTAATCCTATTTAGGCCCAGCCACCCATCCTCAGCTTTGGGATTCAACCCAAGTGTAATGACTGCAACAGTGAAACACGATGAACATAGTACAGTTGTGTATCTACCATAAATGTAGATGTTCGAGTGTATTCACTGTTGTAGTCCAGGTTACCCTCCCACCATCCCCCTTTTCATTGCTGGGTCTTTTCTGTACTTCTGAACTCTATACAACCTATGTGGTGTATTTGCTTGTAGATGAAGGAATTGTTTATTTTTTAGTACATGCATGCTTTTTGGCATACTTTTTTACAGCCTTCCTATTTGGGGGCAGCTGACATCTGGGGCAAGAAAAACTGAAGAAAATGGCATCAGTTGCATCTTTTATACCCCTGGCGCACTGACGTCAGGGAAGAGGCGACAACCGATGCCGGACCAAGACTTTGGAACTTGGGCCTCTTGCAGGGCTGCTGTAACTGGATCTGTGCTAAGAAGGCATGCTTGGCTCAAAGAGCAAACTCTGCCTGACCATGTTAAAGCAAAATTGTTGGATGCTCCTTTACAACAGGACAGTCTCTTTGGTAATAAGGCTGAAGAAGTGTTTAAAAAGATGGAAGATAAAGTTAAATCTATGCAAACTGTGAAAGATTTCTTACAAGTGCAGCCTCCAAGATTTAGTAGGTGCTGGCCTACTAAGAACTGGCCCTTTCCAGTACCTTTGAGAACCGTTCAAGTCAAATCCAGACATTCCAAAGGCTCCAGGTTTCAGTCACAAGGAGCTTTTAAAAAAAAACAATGAGGTGTCTCTGCCTCCAAATCTGGAAACAACAAAGCACCTCCTTATGGTAAACAGTCTCAATGACTTCCCTCTACACTCACCAAGCACTTACCTTTTAGCCGCCCCTTTGGGGGGGAAACTGGCACTTCATACACGAAACTGGCAATTTATTACCCAGGACAAATGGGTTTTAAATATAATATCCCGGGGATACAGATTTCATTTCCACATGTTGCCAATCCCAGACGGATGGCCAGACCTGCCCCCAAATCAGAAGGCAGAGGCCCAGAAACAAGTTCTGTCCCTCATGAACATGGGGACTATTCAACCAGTACCAGAAGAGTAAAAGGGACAAGGTTTCTATTCAAGACTTTTCCTGGTACCCAGAAAAGACAAATCATGGCGTCCAATTCTGGACTTATCCACTCTAAACACATTTCTGGACATTCCAAAATTCAAGATGCAGACTCTTCAACAGTTACTACCTATGCTAGGCAAAGATGCCTGGTTGGTAATTTTAGACTTAAAAGAGGCTTACCTGCATATCCCAATCAGGGAATCTTGCAGAAGATACCTCCGCTTCAAAGCAGGCTACTTGCATTACCAGTTCTCTGCACTGCCCTTTGGCTTATCTACTGCACCCAGGGTCTTCACAGAGTGCCTTGCTCCAGTAATTGCATTTTGCAGGCAAATAAATATTCAGATATATCATTACCTGGACGATTGTCTAATTCAGGCCGAAAACAAGGACATTCTTCTAAAGCATCTGGTGTTTGTAAAAAGGGTTCTAACTTGTCTAGGGTACACCATAAACAAAAAGAAATCACAACTGGTACCCTCACAAAAAATTACATTCATGGGTACAAGCTTGAGTACAACTGCCCAGATGACTTACCTGATGCCAGATAAGTAAATTCAATTGGTGACTTACTTCAAACAGGTGGCCTCAAAAACCCTGCTATCTGCAAGACAAATTCTGCAAGGCTTGGGGTTCATGGCCTCCTGCATTCTTCTAATTCCATTTGCAAGACTGCATATGAGGAAACTTCAGTGGTACTTAAAAAGTTTATGGAGTCAACATTGTCACAGCCTGGAAACAATGATTCCTATCATACCTTGCCTGCAACTAGAGTTCCTATGGTGGGCAGAGGCCTGCCACCAAAACAAGGGACTGCCATTCACTCCACCCCCTGCCACCCAAACCCTAACTACAGATGCATCAGACTATGCTTTGGGGGCTCATCTGGCAGGAAAGTGCATTCAGGGCAAATGGAGCCCAAATCAAATGCACCTTCATATCAATCAGAAAGATATGCTAGCTGTACAGAATGCTCTGACAGCCTTCAAGGACTACCTTCATCCAGGACAATTAATGATAAAGACAGAAAACACCACAGTTATGTGGTACATAAACAAGCGGGGGGGGGTACGCATTCATACCCCCTTTGCAGACTAGCCATGGCATTGTGGAACACGGCCTTGACCTATCAGATACAACGACAAGCTCACTTCCTGCCAGGAAAGCTAAATACTCTGGCAGATGAACTAAGCAGAAATCTTATGGACCCACATGAATGGAAACTGCAACCAAGAATTTTCAACATGTTGACACACAAATGGGGGAGTCCAGACATAGATCTTTTTGCTTCACCCCAGAACTATCAATTGGACAAATTCTGCACAAGAATTCATCACAAAAATGCATGGAAAGTGGATGCTCTATCAGTCTATGCCTTTCCCCTTCTGCCTCTGCTCTCCAAAGTTCTACTAAAAGTCAGACAGGAGAAACCAAAAATGATTCTGATTGCTCCAGACTGGCCTCGCCAACACTGGTACCCACTCCTGCGCAATGTGTCACACCTCCCTCCATGGCACCTGCCTCAAGACACCTTGCCTACTGTCTCAGCAGAACTACCAAATTCTGCACACTCAGCTCCAAACTTTGAATTTTGCAGCATGGCTAATCATCTGATTTCACCCTTGGCATCCCTCAGAAAACCTGTGATGGATGTCATTTTGGAGGCTAGAAGGCCTAGTACTAGAAAATCTTATGCTACAAATGGAAAATATTCTGTGCTTGGAACCAATTACAAGGAATAAGCACAGCAATGCCCAATATTCCTCAGATTCTGCAGTACTTAACTGAAATGCTTCACAAGGGCCTATCTTTTTCTTCCATAAAAATCCAAGCCTCTGCCATTTCAGCTCATTACAACACAGAACCTCCCCTTTTCTCTCATCCTCTGTTAAAGCAACATCTCAGAGGGGCCAAAAAATTAAGACCTCCCAGGAGAGCACCACCCCCTGCTTGGGACCTCAATTTTGTTTTGGAAAAACTCACTCTCCCTCCTTTTGAGCCAGCTGCTACTGCAGACCTAAAATTTCTCTCCTGGAAAACAGCTTTCCTTTCAGCAGTCACTTCAACTAGAAGGATTTCTGAATTGCAGGCTCTTATGGCAGTGGAGCCTTTCATTATTTTTCATGCAGACAGGGTGTCTCTCAGGACCAATCCATCTTTCATGCCTAAGGTGGTATCCAGTGTGGCTCGTAGTCAGACCATTCATCTGCCAACTTTCTTTCCCAATCCACAGAACAAGGGTGAGGGGATTCTGCATTCATTGGATGTACACAGACAACTTAGATTTCACTTAAATAGGACAAAATCTCAAAGAAAATCTGAACAACTATTGGTGGCATTTGCTGCATTGAAAGGCTATTTCAAAGCAGATTATTTCCAAATGGATAAGCCATTGTATTCGTTTCTGCTATATGCACCATGGTAAACCTATCCCCAAGGGGATCAGATCTCATTTCACCAGGGCTGCATCTACTTCTGAAGCCTTTCTCAGAGGGGTTCCTAGCAGAGACATTCTAGAAGCTGCTACCTGGAGCTCAGTTCATACATTCACCAAACATTACCATTTACCTCTCTTCTCTAAATCCAGAGCTGGCTTTGCCACTGCTGTCCTGCAGGGCCTTATAGCTGCTCCTAATACTGTATAAATCCATCCTCCCAACCATAGCTTTGGGAATCTACCCAAACGTAATGACTGCAACAGTGAAACACAAAGAACATAGTACAGTTGTGTACACTTACATAAATGTAGATGTTCGAGTGTATTCACTGTTGCAGTTCTGGTTACCCACACTCCAGCCCCCTGTTTTTCTCTTACTGTACCTCTGCTTTCTTTTACTATGCTTAAAAGCCTTTTTGGTGTATATGCTTTTGTTTGGAGGTATATTTTTGTGTTTTAAATTATATATATATATATATATATATATATATATATATATATATATATATATATATATATATATATATATATTGCTCCCCATTTGGGGGGCACCTGACATCTGGGGCAAGAAAACCTGATGTAATGGCGTCAGCTGCATGTTTTATACCCCTGATGACCTGACGTCATGGTAGAAGGGACAGCAACCGACGCAGGACCCAAGACTTTGTTAATCAGGCCGACTGAGGGCAACCTGCCAGCAGATTACCCAAATGTAATGACTGCAACAGTGAATACACTCGAACATCTACATTTATGGTAAGTGTACACAACTGTACTTTTCAGGTTAAGGTAAGAGTAACCAGACTAGGGGGCACCATTACTTTACCTTGTCACATTTGCATGGAATTTTTTCCAACCACTGTTACAAAGCATTTTTGGTTGTAGAAAATCACAAAACAGAAATGTGTACCACTACAGAGTTAATGATGAGTTTACATGCATGGAGTAGATTAAAAAAATTATAAAGCCCAAGCTTAACAGACTCTTAAGATTTATTGACAGATATTTGTTTTTGTATAATATACACCGTTCACCCTTCATATTCTAGAAGGAGTCCCTGTTGCCTCTGAAGAACCAGAAATCAGCTGACTGTGATTCTGAAATGCTGTCAGTGCTTGCTGCTTTACCTTTTAACACTTCCTCATTCAGTGACTGAATTGTCTGGTCGGCTTTGTTTCAAACTTCACCGTCATTTTCAACACTTCTGTTTGTTTTACAGCTCTGCTTTTATGTTCACCTTCTTACCCACTAACTTGCATCCTTTACTGACTTTCTAGAGTATATAATTATTTACCTTTCTTTCTGTAGACTTTTATTAGACCATATTCCAAGTTTGTTGTCACAGTTATTGGTATTAACAACCTCCATGTTCTTTTTATAAAATGTAGCATTGTATTTATATATAGTGCAAAAGTGATAGACTTGGTGCACCATCCCTCTGTTATGGCAGAACTTCAAATTCCCAGTTGTTCAATAACCACCAGTGTATCATAACCATCAACACTAGCTTCATATACGTCTCCTTTATCTGTTATGTAAACTGCTAGAGAATCCATAAACATGCAGCACTATCTGTGCCATTAAATATTGCATTATTAAATGCCTTCTCTTTGTCCAGGTGCACCTCTGTGCATCCGTTAACATGGTTGAAGGGTAATAGTACATTTTGCTGACATCAGAATATCCACGTCTGTGAAAATTCTGTGGAGATTACCCAGATTTTGTTGTTGTATACACACAATGTGCATTCATGTAGTAAAGAGGTGATTAGGTGAAAAAGCTAGCAGCAGAAAATGAAGTTTCATTAGTTTCTTTGTCAGTAAATGACTTGTGATACACTCGTTTGTCAGACATATTATTTAAAATCTCCCATACTATCTCTGATCTAATTTCCTTTCTAAGGTTTTCTCTTAAAATCTGTTTTTTTTTCACATATTTACAAGGTATAGAACAAAACGAGTGAGGACCACCACGAAAAAATAAAAGAGAAATTTATTACATTTAAAAAGAATTAGCGCTTTCACGTACTGCCAAGGTACGCTTCATCAGACCTCAAAAACATTCACAAAAACTCACATTTTTATATAGCAACTGATTAACTAATTAACAAAGTCAATGATTTAAACAATTAATTCATAGTCAATTATTCAGCCAATACACAACCATAATGAAAAAACACTCCTAAAATGGTCTTGTGACAATGCTCTTGAAGTGTATATGTATAGCATTTCCAACAAGAACTAATACAATGAATAACTTTAAGAAACGTTAAAAATATATATTAGAAATGTATATATTTGAACAGGATGTTAAAATATGAAACATTTGTAACAGATAACGAATACTACCTCAGTAGTTATACTTTAAACCTATAACTATCTAATAGAAATACTATTAGTTAAAATAACAAAGAAAGCTGACTAAAATAACACACTATCATATCTATTTTAATCTATGTGCTTCAAGTATAGGTTTAATAGTTATGAACTGATTAAGACCCGGATCCTGATGCGCCAGCAACTTAAATCCATTGGAGGTCCACTGTCTCCAGATGATTCATATTATTCCCCCCTCTTTTATTAGGGGTTACTAATTGTAACACCCTAAATTTAAATTTGTGGTCTTCATGAACAGTAATGTGTTTGGCTAAAGCATTTTGTTGGTTCAACTTCCTGATGTCATATACATGATTATAAGTCCTATCCTTAAGCCTCCTTGTTGTTAAACCCACATAAAAGGCTTGGCACTGATCACAAGTAGCTAAATATATAAGGTTAGCATCATCACAAGAGGCAAAAAACCTAGGTTTAAACTCATAATCTAGTGTAGGATGTACAAACAACTGGATGTTATTAATCATTCCACACATATTGCATTTCCCACACGGAAAAGTACCAAATGTCTTAAAACATCCAGGGGGTTGCATAACATCTGGATAACTATGGTCAATACATAATAACCTCTTCATGTTTTTACTGTTCCTATAGGTGAAGCTTGGTGTCTCTCCTACTACCTTAACAATACAAGGATCTGCTGTCAATACATGCCAATTTCTCAGTATTATTTTAATAATTTCTTTAATATCATTAGTAAATCTAGTAGTAAAAGTGACTCTAAAATCACGATTACTATTAATCAATCCCTTCCGACGGGCATGCACATTATCTGATTTATTTAAAATTGAAACTCTTATATCTCTTACCATGGAACTGTCATATCCTCTTTCTATAAAGAGGCGCTCCATAATTTCAGCCTGTTCATTCAATTTTGATGGTTCCTTACATAGCTTCCTAAGTCTAATAAATTGACTCTTAACTATATTTGGAAATGTAAATCGAGGATGCATGCTGTTGAAATGAAGCAATGCCTTCCTAAAAAGGGAGGTAGATAATTGTCCCTGTATATCTTTTAGAATGGTAATATCTATAAAATTAACAATAGACCTAGAATAGTTCATGGTAAATCTTAAAAAATTCGTAGTGGATTCTAAATATCCAAACAACTCCCCGAGTTCATCAGAGGTACCATTCCAAAACAATAATACATCTACAAATCTCCTATACAGTAAAATTTTTGTATGACATTCACTGTTGAAAAGATGCAGACTCTCCCAATGATGAACTACTAAGTTAGCATACGTATTAGCACATGGGGTGCCCATTGCGACACCCCGTTTTTGCAGATATAATTTATTATTAAACATAAAAACATTATTAGACAAAATAATGTCTAAGAGTGCAAACCAATATTTGTTCATCATTATTGAGCTCAGGAGTATAATTCAGAATTTCCCTAATGGCTTCTATACCATAGTTGTTACGGATCGATGTAAAAAGACTTCTTACATCTAAAGTAACTAATAGGCATGTATCAGGTAGTCCATCTTTAAAGAGCAGATCCAATGTATCAATTAATTGATAGGTGTCCCTTAATATAGTAGGTATATTCATAATCAAAGGACTCAATGTTTTCTCTATATAAACAGAAATTGTTTCAGTTACCCACCCTTCACCTGCCACTATAGGGCGCATGGGTAACGGTAAAACATTCTTGTGGATTTTAGGTAAATCTTTGATGTATGGTATTAATGGATGTTCAACTAAAAAATATTCATATAAATCATAACTAATTTGCCTACACATTAAGAGATCATACAAGTCATTATGTATCTTCCTAACTAACTTCTCCAATATTTCATAGTTAATCTCACTATAAGTAACATCTTGTAACATTAAATGCATAGCTTCATAATAATCTTCAGTATTTAATAGCACTATACCACCCCCCCCCCCCTTATCAGCTGGCTTAATAGTTAACTCCGAATTATTATGTAAAGTCTGTAGGGAACACTATTCTTGTTTACTTACATTGTAATATGAACATTTAGGTTTTAAAAAATATGTATAAAAATCCTTTTCACATATTTTAATAAAGCAATCTAAATTAATTGACAATGCAGGTGAAAAAGTACTTTTCCGTTTAAAATACGGTCTTGAAACAGTCTCTTGTATAGCTTGTTTACTAGTGAAAAACAATTTTAAAGATACAGAATGGCCAAACATTCTTAGGTCCGTCAAAAGTTCACTCAAACGACTATTCTGTGACAGTATAAAGGAAAGCCCTTTATTCAAAAGTAAAAAGTCAAATGAAGTTAGATCAAACCTGGAATAATTAAACACCAAATCCTTCAGTCTCTCATTCGGCGCCTCTGCTCCAGGTTTTTGCCTGAGTGTTTCCTCTTTCTGCGACCCCGACTGTTTGACCTGTTCCTCGACGCTGTGCGTATCTGAACAGGAATCGGTAAAAAACATTCCATATTCCCTGTAAGTAACTTGGGTCTGGCTCCCAGTACATGCTCTGTCTGGTAGTACAAGCCTGCTGGTTAGGTGGAGTGTCCTTCCTCATAGCAGCATCAAATTCATAACCTCTTGAAGGTGACATAGTCAACAGTTCTGCTACGTTCATATCAGCTGCAACTGGAATTATGGTACTTAAAGGAACAGTTACATTCTCACTCGACGCCTCATTTGGTTCAATAATGGGCAAATCAATAATTGTATTTGACATATGCTGAGCAGAATTGGTATAATTATTCTTCGGCCATACAAAGACTTGACCCATGGTAAAGTCTTTATAGTCTTGTTGCAGTTTACGATGTTTAATTTGCTGCAATTTATCGCTATACATGGCTACTTGAGAGTACATATTATCAAGTCTCATCATAAATTTCACCTTTAAAACGATCACGTAGGTCTTGATTTATATTCTCTACTTTCACAATTAATTCTGTTTCTGTAGGTGAAAAATAATCAATGAGTAATCTCATATAATTATTGCTAAGTTCTATATTCAACTTCTGCCATCTCTTTAGAAGCTCAGGATGGCTATCGCCATAAGAAGGCATGCAAAGCACTCTCGTACCCTGGGAAATAACATGGAAGTGCAAGCATGCTTCCATGTGTCGCCTCTGCCATATGAGTCTCTGTAGCTTATAAAGATTATTCTCCAATTCGCTGCTCAGCATATTAAACTCATTAAAGTTCTCCATTGTACCTGTTTTTGGAACTGGTGTGGAATGCTGTAGTTCCAAACTAAGCAAAGGATTGTTCTGTTGTTCAGTAATATAGTTCCATCTCCAGTTTAAGTCTTTACCTTCTGGGTTATAATCCAATTCGATGGGTACAGAATCCATCGTATGATAGCTGTGTTAACAAAATAATATTAACTGTATTGAAAACACAGAAAACGCTGCTATATAAAAATGTGAGTTCTTGTGAATGTTTTTGAGATCTGATGAAGCGTACCTTGGCAGTACGTGAAAGCGCCAATTCTTTTTATATGTAATAAATTTCTCTTTTATTTTTTCGTGGTGGTCCTCACTCGTTTTGTTCCATACCAGGTGTTTTTTTCGCTTTTCAGTTACTGAGTTGGACCTTCAGATAGCAGCGTTTTCTGTGTTTTCAAAATTTACAAGGTAATGTGCCATCACCACATCTATAATTATTAATATTATATGCATGGATATGTTATTCTGCCCTTTGTCTTTTCTTTATAAAACAATTTCTCTTTCATTCCCTCCTGTTTCTTATATATATATTTTATATATATATATATATATATATATATATATATATATATGTGTGTGTGTGTGTGCATATGTATATATATGTATATATATATATATATATATATATATATATATATATATATATGTGTGTGTGTAATCTGTAAAGTTGCTGTTATCCTTTTTTGTAATATATAACCTTATCCTGTTACATTTAATAAACACCATATGTTTTCTGTTTGCATTGCCTTTTTATTCTGCTGATTTTGACTTTTAAAACTAAAGTTCTGACTTATTTTTCATTTGCGCCTTCCACTTATAGTAGGAATTTAAATAGATATCTTGGGTTCATAGGTAATTACTACACATTCAGTCCAGGAAGCCATTAAGGAGACTAGTCCAAATTGCCAATTGCCCCAAAGCACTGCCTGGTTAAGTGGCTTAGTCAGAGTCAACCAGTAGGCAAATGAAGGCTGAAGGAATCAGTCCTTGTGCCACAGGAAGTAGCTTGTTAACCATTCATAGCCTTAATCCTCTGTTCTCCCAAACTGCATATTTATATGCATTCTCATCGCTGCTGCATTTCCCAGTGAAAAGCTTTAGTATTTGCATCATATTCCACCACTTCTGTAATTCATTCTTTTTTGCAGCCCACCTGCCATTTGACCATATTATAATAAAAAAGACATAAATTTTGCCTTGCCTGTACCTTTCCCTGAAACATATGGCTTATCCATTTTGTGTCTTTTGGCTTTTTCCCGGTTAGGGGTCGCCACAGCAGAACTCCGGTCCGCTAATGACTGGTAGTTGATTTTTACATGCCGAGTTACCAGCCCTGGTGCACAGCCTTCAACGAAGGTACGCCCATTCACGCATGTCCCACATGCAGAAGATGCTTTAGCTGAGAATCGAACCAGACAGCGTCTTACTGTGTGGCGACAACGCTACTGCAGCACCAAACATATGGCTTATCCATAATGTACTGAATCTTTTTTTTAAATAATCAGCTATTGTCAGAATGCCAGGCAACTTTATAGAGAGCTGACCTGAAACTGAAGGCAGATCTTCTGTCTTGTTTTTTTTTTATTGTCAGAGTTGTTGCAATTTTTTAGCTGCTGTGAATTCAATAAAATTTTCCAAGAACTGCAAATCTTGTTTTCTGTTGTCTCATTAATGTTTATTGACATGGTTTGGTCATTATTTATTTCTTCACCATTTTGAGTCATTGTGGAGATTCTTTGAAACTGAATTACTATTTCTCTGCTGCTAGTTCTGGCCATTTTTTTCTGTACAGATTTTTTTTTAGCTTCCAGCATTTAAAAGTTGGACTTTATTTACTCCTGGGATATCTTGATAGCCCATCGTCCATATGATAGTACTCTATTATAGCCTCAGATCTCTTTAATTTGTATGATGTTGAGATACACAAAAGGTTGTCAGGAAGGGGATGCTTTACTGCATGCTCTGACTTGGGGGCTAAGTTTGGGACTTGGGTTACTGGACACTGACCCAGGTTGAAGTATTACTTAGGTATCCTCTGTGCATATTAATGGTGTCTTGGCCTTCAGATTTTCAACTCTGGCTTTTAGGCAAGACCTGACTTTCTCACATCTTGACTAAGGCTGTAGTAATAAATATAAGGTCAATGGAAAAACAAGCAGAGTATTATCTTTGACTTGTTCCATACTGTCAACCAGCATCTGGTTTGGAGTCCTTATGATAATAATGGGCTGTACTTTGCTCCAACTATTCTTTCCAGTGTCCATGTGATCTTTACTGTAGTATCCAGGAGAAATAGTAATGGAGTTGGAATTTTTTTTTAAAGCTTTACCCCCCTCACCCCCACTATCTGTTAAGCATCGGCCCCCCTCAAGGCCAGTCGACCAATTTGTTCCCAGTCACCAAAGATAGGGTCGACCAGGAGGGACTGTTATTTAGACAGCCATCAGGGGCGATTCATATTTTTGTTATTTTTTTTCCCTGCCCTAACTCCATCCACTCCTCTAGACTCCAGAGTGGGCTGCCCATGGAGGATTTCCTGTCACTTCTGCAAGGGGCGTTCCATGCAAGTGGCCCTGCCCCTCCCTGTGGAGGATGAATGGTGGTCTCTCTAGTCTGTGGCAGGGAGATCTCACTACCAGGTGTGCCCCAGAGTGCGCACAAACCCCTAACACCCTCTGAGAGAGTTCAGCAGGCCACATCCCTTCACTACTCCTCCTCCCTACCTGGCTCCTTTTATAGTAGGACTGATAAGAAAATGATATTCGCCTATGGCAGAGTAAGGGCTCCATCCCTCTAAACCACAGAGCAGGCTATAGAGTTAGTTATTTTTAATTCTGTAGTAGGACTGCACCATGTAGAAGTTGGACTTGCCAAAACCTATAACTATGTGTATGGAGCAGGAGTAGATTGTAAATTCCTTCTCATTTATCAGTTACTATCTAGTCTGGGGAATTTTGCTCAGGGGATCACTGATCTTATTGGTCAGATTAGTTAGTCCCACAGATAGTGTGTTCTCAGGGATTTTAATGTTATGCCAATGATGAGACTTGGGAACTTGCCTGGAACTGCTACATTTTTTAATAGTTTTGGCTTCACTCAGGTTGTTTCCAGTCTTGCCTGTACATTTGGACATGCGTTAGACTTGGTGATCCAACATGGTCTAGAAACAAGCGCTCAAGTTTTGGAACCTGTTTCCTAGTCAGACCAGTATCCAGATGTTCTTCATCTCACATTGCTGCAGTCCTTACATATGGGTAGTCCGCTGTCCTCGGTCGGCCCGAATACCAAAGTATTAGGCTGACGTCGGTTATGGGCGCACAGATCTGACATCAGAGCGTCAAGGTATAAAAGCGCATGACCGACGTCATATCCTCAGTCTTTTTTGCCGCATGGTCCGATGCAGAAGCAGTGTTGCAAGTGCCGTTCGGCGTTCTGAAATTTTCGTATTCTGAGTTTCAGACCAAAACCAAGTTGGGCTAAGTACCCCGTTAGTCCGCTGTCCTCGGTCGGCCCGAATACCAAAGTATTAGGCTGACGTCGGTCATGGGCGCTCAGATCTGACATCAGAGCGTCAGGGTATAAAAGCGCATGACCGACGTCATATCCTCAGTCTTTTCTTGCCCCAGATGTCAGAAGGCCCTAAAAAGAAAGGCCACAGCCCAAAAACAGGATACCTCCCAAAAACATGCCCAACAACAATCATCACCCAAACCATATAACCATGCCAAACTACAGAGGGGAAGGTGGGAGGGTAAATTGGACTGCAGCAATGTGGATCTTCGAACATCTACATTTATGGTAGGTACAAAACTGTACTATGTTCTTCATCTCACATTGCTGCAGTCCTTACATATGGGAAGAATCCCAAAGCAGAGGTAAAGGGAGGATGGCAAAATCATAAAGCATTAGGGGCTGCTAAAATGCCCTGTAATATTGCAGTGGCAAATCCAGCCCTAGACTTAGAATAAAGAGGAAGGTGGTAATGCTTGGAAAAAGTATGTACTGAACTCCAAGTGGCTGCTTCCAAAATATCTTTTGTAGCTACCCCCCCTGAGAAAGGCAGTAGAAGTGGCAGTAGCTCTAGTGGAATGAGGTCTGATTCCAGCCGGAATCTCCTTACCATGATGGGAATAACAGAAAGAAATACAAAACCCAATCGGAATTCCAGCAATGATGTCACTCTGTGTAGAGCTGGTCGGCTGTGGACTTGATTGAAACACCAACAGTGATATCTTGTTGCATAGACGTAGTCTGTTCCCTAGCTCTGTGCTGATGTTTGATGTTCTCTAGTGCTGACACATAATACTTTTTTTGTTGTTGCTCTGGATATCTTCATCCAGGTTTATGTGCATCTAAGATCTAGTACTTGCTGTGAGTAGCAGTTTGATCTTGAGCTCCATAATGTGTGGAGAAATGGATGAAAGGTTGAATGCAGTTGATGCACGACTCACCTACTTGAAGTCAGACTTGATATGGGTGCCCAGTATGTGGCCCACTAGCAGAAATCTCACATATGAAACCACATTTTCTATCCAGTGAGATTTCTGTTGCATCTAATCATCGGCCCATGTCGTTCAGAGTGCTGGATGGGATGTGCAGCCTAAAAAAGTTTTTGCTCTGTCGATGTGAAGAAGCCTCACATTTTTTTGACGATAAGGTTGTCAGGATCAGGACTTTGTTTTGTTTGAATTCAGCTTTATTAGCTAAAAAGAGATCAAGAAGGTGGTATCGTCTTTGCAACTGAGTCAGTGCAGACTGGTTTTGTGGGGTCTTGCCTATATGTTTTGAATCCATTTATTGTCTAGATTGTCCAATCTTTGACAGTATTTTATTTTTTTTTTTGGCAAACAGAGACATTGACTGCCCCTTTCTCAAAAACCTGTCTTTTTCAATCTTTGTAATTTGGAGAATTAACTAGTAAAATGGATGACTGCAATTAGGGATACAAAGAATAGACAAGAGGGGGCTGGAATTTACTGAAGGAAGCTGGTAAAGGAAGCAAGGTACTGGGAGTAAATAACTAGAAACGGAAAGGTAATAGAGCAAAGTGAGGCCAAGAACATGTCTGGATTGCAGGCTAAAGACTGCCTTTCCTACCAGGGATTGAAATCAGAGTGCAGGCAAAGAGAAAGGGTTGGGGAATCTTGAGTAAAAGACCTGCACTGGTAGGGTTTTTAGTTGAATCTAGAACAGAAGCTGCTGTTAAAAAGACATAATTAGTAGGGCATTTAAAATATCACATAACATCGTAATCAATCAGAGGAGGTTAGAAAAGATTGGGAAGAGAGATTGGATACGTAATTCACAAAGAAATAATGGGAGGGCATATATATCGCTTCCAAATATACAATAAAGTCTAGACGATTTAGGATTTTTGCTTGGAAATGTTTGCATTGGCATTTTTATACTCTACACAAACTCCAAAGTATTTTTCCTCCGGTAGATAGCAAATGTTGGAGGTGTAATGGGGAAGAAAGAGGAGGTACCTCTGAGCATATGTTTTTTGAATGAAAGTTAAAAATTCTCTACAGAGTAGTCTGTCAGGAATACGTGGCAAGCAAATGAGTGTCACTAAGGAAATCATTTTTTTTTTTTTAGCTGGGATACTGGATCTGAATTGCCCAGAGATAGTAAGGCCTTGTCAAGTTTATTTCTGGTTGCTGGCAAAAAAGCAGTTACTAGAAAATGGCAGTCAAAGTCTAAACCAACCATACTTGAAGTTGTGAAAATCATAACAGAAATAAAAGAAGAGGAAAGGGATGTTTAGAAAAGGGTAGGAGTAAGTTACACAGAAAAAAAATGTTATTTTTCAGAAAAATACATACAGAAAAATGTTTGGTGAAGGAATGAGGGTTAAGAGAAGGCAGGAATTGAACACTTTATGTAATGTTGGATTGATTATACTGTGTAGAAGATTATATGTGATGTATAGTGTTTGTAAATGTGGACTTGTTAATATGGTTTGATTACTTTTATATGAATGTAAGTTTGCCTATGTCACAAGTGATAATTTAATAAAAGTGTTTGGAAAAAAAAACTACTGTAAATGCTCTTTACCCAGGGCTGTCAAATGGTTTTCTGGCTTGACTTAGAAGGTACAAAATGTTGTGGCAATGTTACTGATGTGTAGCTCTCATTTTTGTTATTTCACTCCTCTGCTACAAGATTTGCATGCTGATAGGTAAAGGTTTAAAATCCTACTACTAATATATAGAACCCTCATGATCTGAACTCTGCATACTTCAAAGAACATTTTGATGCTCATCGTGTTTCACTGTTGCAGTCATTACACTTGGGTTATCCTGCTGGCAGGCTACCCGCAGTCGGCCTGAATTCCAAAGTCTAGGTCCGGCGTCGGTTGCTGTCGCCTCTTCCCTGACGTCAATGCACCAGGGGTATAAAAGATGCAGCCAATGCCATTTTCTTCAGTCTTTCTTGCCGTGCAGTGCCCGAAGCAAAAGCAGTTTGCAAGTGCCGGTCGGCCCACTCCTGAGATTTTCAAAAATGAATTTCAGATCCGAAGTCTTCATTAAAGCTAAGTACCCCGTTGTGGAAACTTTTTTCTTGTTCCAGTCCGATGTCAGAAAAAGTTAACAATTGTATTTCTTGTGGGAAGCAAATACCTCATAAGGATTTTCATTCTTACTGTATTCCTTGCCTAGGCCCTGATCACAACATTGCTGGCTGGCTGTTTTGTGCTAGATTTAACCAATGCACTATTAAGCGTCGGTACGATTTTACCTTTCATTACTTTGGCCGAAGATTCAATTATATAATGCCGTCGGAACAGCTGATGACCGGAGTTTATAAAAAGCGCAAGGAAAAAGAAAAGGACAGATATCCGAGGTCCAAAACCGACGAGGAGGCTTCCGCTAAGCCAGTCGCCGGTTCGCTGGTTCTCAGTGAGGCATTTTCACAGCCCCTGGCGGCCACTACCACAGAATCACAGGCCAGTGACGACTCCCACATGGAGCCAGCTAGGCCTCTGGATACTCAAGGTATTGGACACTCTGAAACTATTCCCTCAGATGGGTCTGGAGCCGCTGAGCAGGCATCGGCTTCTGAGGGTGTTTTCAGACCTACACAGTTATATGTTAAGCCTACTTCAGCTTTCAAAGCAAAGACTAAAGTAGTTCTAAAGACAAAGAAACAAGTACAGCATTTTCCTGGACAGACTACCATGCCTAAAAACCAGATGCTCAAAATGGCCGAAGACCTAATTACCTTGATCAGGGTTTCCCATCCCCCTCCTGACAAGAGGCCTAGGCAAGAGACATAATATGTATCTTCAGATCAGGTTTCCATTTCCTCTGACTCCTCTTCTGAACAGGAATACTCTTTTCCTCCTTACGAGGATGTTCATCGTGCATACAGCTGCAGTCATAACAGATGGGTTATCTTGCCATCAGGCGGGTCCTCGGTCGGCCTAATTCCAAAGTCTAGGTCCGGCGTCGGTTGTCGTCACTTCTTCCCTGACGTCAGTGCGGCAGGGGTATAAAAGAGGCAACCAACACCATTTTCTTCAGTCTTTCTTGCCGCGCGGTGCCCGAAGCAGAAGCAGTTCGCAAGTGCCGGTCGGCCAGCTCCTGAGATTTACGAAAGTATTTCAGCCGAAGTCTTCTTGAAAGCTAAGTACCCCGTCGGGGAAACTTTTCTTGCCTCAGACCGATGTCAGACAAAGTTAATAATTGCATTTCATGTGGGAAGCAAATACCGCATAAGGATTTCCACTCTTTCTGTATACCTTGCTTAGGCCCAGACCACAACGTCTCGGTCTGCCGTTTTTGTGCTAGATACAACAAACGCACGGACGGAGTTCGCCCTTCACTTTTTTGGCAAAAAATTTAATTATGTTATGTCGTCGGATACTCTGACTCCAGCTTTGAGCAAAAAACGCAAGGATAAGGACTGACATACGAGGTCCGCACCACCTACTGAAACCACTCTAAGGCCAACTACCGGTTCTCTGGTACTCAGCGAAGCGCCGACGCAGCCCCTGAGTATCGATGACAATGCATTACCGGTGTCTTCAGTACCCGAGGTTGCAGGCTCCTCGGCCCCCATTCCTACTACAGATACCGACGCCACTCCTGGTGGGGAAACTCAGAATTTAGACAGGCCTGCCATTTCTCAAGGGGTCTTCAGGCCTTCCTCCTTCTCTATTAAAGCCTTCACTAAATCTAAAACAGCCATGAAAACCAAAAAACAGGTTCCTCAGACCCCCTCTCAAGGCACCATGCCTAAAAAACAGATGCTTAAAATGGCTGAGAATTTGATTACTCTTATCAGGGGTTCTCAACCCCCCTCTGACAAAAGGCCCAGATTAGAGGAAGACTACCCTTCCTCAGATCAAGCTTCTATTACCTCAGAACTATCTGAGGAACAGGATTATGCCTATTCTCCATTAGAAGATTCTGATGCAGAGGAGTCTATTCCCTCGGTCTCCCCCCCGAGGACTTCTCTTTTGGGGAAACCCTGCATACATTGAGGGAACACTTTCACTGGGAAGGCCAAGATTACTCAGATTCCAAGAAAAGGCTCAGGGAATTTCTTCCGCTCCCCCCAGCATAGGCCTCTGGCTATCCCTCCTGTTTTAGATATATTGGATGATGTGTACACAGAAGCCAGCCTTAATCCTGATTCTTTGCCTCCAGCTCCTGTTAAACCAGACAGGTATTACCGGGTTCCTGATTCTCACCAGTTCCTATATAAAAGCCATACTGCTGACCCAGAAACTATTTCACAGGGTCCCAAGGGAATTAAGGCCTCTACTGCTAAAAACCCATTACCTTCAGAGAGAGATTCCAGAGCTTTAGAAAGGTGGGGGAAAAAGGTGTACACCTCGGCCACTTTAACCATGAGGGCATTAAACTGTCAGTTCCATATGTTAAAGTATCAACAGTTTTTGATATACCAGCTGAAAAGCAAGATGACACAACCAGAACAACCAGATTTAAAAGAGTTGCAGGATTTGTTGCATGGTGCAGAGCAAGTGGGTAAACATGCCTTGCAGTGTGGATTTGATGCTTTAGAGGCCTCATGTAGAGCTGCTGTTACGGGGTCTGTTATACGTAGGCATGCTTGGCTCAAAGAGCAAACCTTACCAGATCATGTCAAAGCTAAATTATTAGATGCACCTCTTCAAAAAGATGTATTGTTTGGTGTTAAAGCTGAGGAGGTGCTAAAGAAAATGGAGGAAAAAGCGAAATCAATGCAAACAGTGAAAGATTTCCTGCAGGTACAGCCTCCACGTTTCAGCAGAAACTGGCCTTCAAAAATTGGTCCTTTCCAGCCACGGACAGACCTCAAAGGGGCAGATACAGGCATCCAAGGGGTAGAGGACAACCTCAAGGATCTTTTAGAGCCAGACAGTGGCAAGCACCAACCCCAAGAGGTGGAGAAGACAGATCACAGTCTTTTAGAAAACAGACACAATGACTTCCCCCTACACCTGCCAAGCAAAGCTTTAATGGCAGCACCTTTGGGCGGAAAACTGACATTATTCTCAAAAAATTGGCATATTGTTACAAGAGACAAATGGATTCTGGACATTATAGACAGAGGCTACAGGTTCCACTTTCACACCCTTCCAAAAATGAGAGGCATGCCAAACCTGCCACAAAATCAAAGGGCAGAGGCACAAAACAAATTTCAGCTCTCATGGACATGAAAGCAATTCAAGAGGTACCTGCAAAAGAACAAGGTCAAGGGTTTTATTCCAGACTATTCCTGGTACCAAGGAAAGACAAAGATTGGAGACCTATCTTAGACTTATCCATCCTAAACACATATCTACAGGTGCCAAAATTCAAGATGCTCACATTACAGCAGCTTCTTCCCATGCTGGGTAAGGAGTCTTGGCTGGTAACACTGGACCTCAAGGAGGCATACCTGCATGTCCCTATCAGACAAGATTGCAGAAGATACCTCAGATTTCTTGCAGGTTCAACCCATTACCAATTCTCTGCATTGCCCTTTGGCTTATCTACTGCACCCAGAGTGTTTACGAAATGCCTGGCATCAGTAATCGCCTTCTGCAGACTACAAGGGATACAAATCTACCCATATCTGGACGACTGCCTGATCCAAGCGGACAGCAAGGACATACTACTGCAGCACCTGGCGTTTGTAATAAAACTGTTGAACTTTCTGGGATACACAGTCAACAAAAAGAAATCAAAACTAATACCCTCTCAACAAATAATTTTCCTGGGTGCCAGCTTGGATACAATCACCCAGATGGCCTACCTCACGCCAGACAAGCAAGGACAACTGTCTCAATACTTCAGAAAAATAGCAACTTACACCAGGCTAACTGCAAGGAAAGTCCTGCAGGCTCTGGGATTCATGGCATCTTGCATCCTACTAATCCCATGTGCAAAGCTGCATATGAGGAAACTTCAATGGTACCTAAAAAACTTATGGTCTCAACACAGCCACAGCTTGGAAGCAATTATACCACTCATTCCATGCCTTCAAAAGGGATTTATGTGGTGGGCTCAAGCTTGCCAAAGAAACACAGGTCTTCCTTTCTGTGTACCTCAAGCAACTCAAATCATCACAACAGACGTCTCAGACTACGCCTGGGGAGCACACATGACAGATCAGTGCATTCAGGGAAAATGGACCCGAAAAGAGAAGCCCCTTCACATCAACCAAAAGGAAAGAAATGTTAGCCGTTCAAAAGGCTATTATGACCTTCAAAGACCTACTGCATCCAGGCCAGCTATTGATAAGGACAGACAACACCACAGTGATGTGGTACATAAACAAACAGCGGGGAACTCATTCATACCCCCTGTGCAGGCAAGCCATGACCCTATGGAACACAGCACTGGAATTGCAAATTCAACTACAGGCACAATTCCTGCCAGGGAAGGAAAGCACACTGGCAGACAACCTAAGCAGAAATATGACAGATCCACACGAATGGAAGTTGCATCCTCAAGTTTTCACAAAGATAACTCAGGCATGGGGACAGCCAGACATAGATCTCTTTGCTACCCACAGAAATTGCCAGTTGAAAAAAATTTGTTCAAGGACCTATCATCCACAGGCTTGGAAAGTGGACACACTTTTCTTCAATTGGGCAACATTGACAGTCTATGCCTTCCCGCCTCTTCCGCTGCTGCCCAAAGTTCTATTAAAAGCCAGAGCAGAGAGGCCGAAAATTATTCTCATTGCTCCAGACTGGCCAAGACAACACTGGTATCCACTCCTGAAGAGCCTGACACATTCTCCACCATGGATCCTGCCTCTAGTCCCTCTTCTGTTGTCCCAGCACAACTACAAAACTCTTCACAGCCATCTCAAAACTTTAAATCTAGCTGCATGGAGAATTCCTTGATTTCCCAACAGTTTCTCCTCTCCAAGGAGGTGCAGGATGTCATCTTGGAGGCCAGAAGACCTTCTACTAGAAAGGCCTACTCCGCCAAATGGAAACGATTTTGTGCCTGGAATCAAGAAAAGGGACAGAATCCTTGGGTAATAAACATACCTCAAATTTTACAGTACCTAGCTGAGATGTTAAACAATGGACTTTCCTTCTCCTCCATCAAGATCCACACTTCAGCCATTTCTGCACAATACAACACAGACCCTCCTTTATTCTCTCATCCTCTCTTAAGGCAGTTCCTCAGAGGGGCAAATAATATAAACCCCCCAAGGAAACCACCAGTCCCTGCTTGGGACTACAACTTCGTATTGGAAAAGCTGACCCTTCCTCCCTTTGAGCCAGCTTCTTCATCAGAGTTACAGTACTTGTCATGGAAAACAGCCTTTCTGGCTATCACCTCAGCTCGCAGGGTTTCGGAGCTACAGGCCCTCATAGCTGTGCAACCATTCATCATTTTCCATCAGGACAGAGTTTCCTTACGAACCAACCCTACCTTTATGCCAAAGGTAGTATCCAGTGTAGCTTTGAATCAGACTATCCACTTACCTACCTTTTATCCTAATCCACAAAACAAAGGGGAAAGACTACTACATTCCTTGGACATTCACAGACAACTGCATTACTACTTGGACAGGACAAAGCTATTCAGGAAATCTGAGCAACTCTTTGTGTCCTGTGCTGCAGGTGCTCAAGGAAAGGCTATTTCCAAACAGATAATTTCAAAATGGATAGCCCACTGCATACGCTTTTGTTACTCATTTCATGGAAAAACTGTGCCTGCATGCATCAGATCCCACTCCACTAGAGCCACAGCTACCTCTGCAGCCTTCCTCAGGGGGGTCTCTACCAAGGACATTTTGGAAGCAGCCACCTGGAGTTCAGTGCACACTTTCTCCAAGCACTATCACCTCCCACTATACTCAAAATCTAGAGCGGGCTTTGCCACAGCAGTCCTGCAGGGCATCCTAGCCCCTCCTAGTTCCATTTAGTGCCTACCACCCTTACTTAGCTTTGGGATTCTACCCATCTGTTATGACTGCAGCTGTATGCACGATGAGCATAGTACAGTTTTGTACCTACCATAAATGTAGATGTTCGAGTGCTCATACAGCTGCAGTCCAGGTTTCCCTCCCTCCATCCCCTCTTAGGACAGGCCTTATGACAAACACTTTTCATATAACTTTTTGGGGTATTCTTTTATGGTGTATTTGCTTGCAACTACTGTTTTTGATTTATCAACATTGCATCTTTGCATAACATTATGTTTGCCTTCCTTCTGGGGGCACCTGACATCTGGGGCAAGAAAAACTGAAGAAAATGGCGTCGGCTGCCTCTTTTATACCCCTGCCGCACTGACGTCAGGGAAGAAGCGACGACAACTGACGCTGGACCTAGACTTTGGAATTCGGCTGACCGAGGACCCACCTGACGGCAGGATAACCCATCTGTTATGACTGCAGCTGTATGAGAAGTCGAACATCTACATTTATGGTAGGTACAAAACGGTACTATTCTGATGCTGAAGAATCTATCCCTTCAGCCTCACCGCCTGAGGATTATTCTTTTGGGGAAACTCTGCATACCATGAGGGAGCACTTCCACTGGGAGAGCCAAGACTACTCAGAATCTTAGAAAAGGCTTAGAGATTTTCTTTTACTACCTCAGCACAGGTCTTTGGCTATTCCTCCTGTGTTAGACATTGTAGATGATGTATTTTCAGAGTCCGGAATTTTTCCTGACTCTTTACCTCCTGCCCCTGTTAAACCAGACAGATACTACAGGGTTCCAGATTCACATAAATTTCTTTATAAAAACCCTACTGCTGACCCAGAAACTATTTCTCAGGGTCCCAAAGGGGTCAAGGCTTCTACTGCAAAAAACCCTATCCCCTCTGATAGAGATTCAAGGGCACTAGACAGATGGGGAAAAAAGGTTTACACTTCTGCTACCTTGGCTGTGAGGGCTTTAAATTTTCAATTTCATATGCTTAAATATCAGCAATACTTAATGTCACTGCTAAAACAGAAAATTTTGTCAAATTCTGATTGTGCAGAAAATAAGGAAATGCAGGATTTATTGCATGCAACTGAACAAGTGGGAAAACATGCACTGCAATGTGGTTTTGATTCTCTGGAGGCCTCTTGCAGGGCTGCTGTTACGGGTTCTGTCATTAGGAGGCATGCTTAGTTAAAGGAACAGAATCTGCCTGATCATGTTAAAGCAAAATTATTACATGCTCCATTACAGCATCATCATCATCATCATCATCTTTCGGCTGTTCCCGTTAGGGGTCGCCACAGCAGATCACCTGATGTCCTTCAAGGATGCATCTGCAGTCCTTACAAATGGGTTGTCCTGTCGTCAGGCAGCCCTTCGGTCGGCCGGATTCCAAAGTCTGGGTCTGGCTTCGGCTGGTGTCGCACTTCACCCGACGTCATTGCGGCAGTTCTTCGGGTATAAAGGCATCAGCCGACGCCATTTTCCTCAGTCTTTCTTGCCGCGTGGCGCCCGAAGCAGAAGCTGTTCGCAAGTGCCGGTCGGTCAGATCCAGAGATTACTACTACCGAATACTACTTCGAAGACTTCTATAAAGCTAAGTACCCCGTTGGGGACTCTTTCTTGCCTCAGCCGATGTCAGAGAAAGTTAATAACTGTTTATCTTGTGGGAAACAAATACCTCATAAAGATTTCCACCCTATTGCATACATTGTTTAGGCCCAGACCACGGCGTAGCAGCTTGTCTAGCCTGTGCTTCTTTAACCGACGGACGCTTAGACGCCGCCGGACTTTGCTGAACAGATTTTCGGCCCGATTTTGCCTACATTATGCCGTCGGATCCTCCGACCACGCTAATAACCAAAAGCGCAAAGAAAGGACCGACACTCGCGGTCCGCGGTTTCGGCTGAAACCGCGGTTAAGCAAACCACGAGTGTCTCGGTTTCGGCCGAAACCGAGCAAGCGGTTCTTTCTTCAGCCGATAACTTGCCTTCTACCGAGGCCTCTTCTATCCTGGTAGAAACGGCTTCTGAAATTCAACCTCCTGATGCGATTTCACAAGATTTATCAGACACCATTCCCCTAGATATTTCTACCCCTGCACGTGGAGCTGCTAGGCCTCCTCCAGCTATGTCTATTAAGGCCTTTGCCAGGGCTAAAGCAGCCAAAGCTTCTAAACCTGTGCCTGCCAAGCCCCCCTCTCACAGGCCCAGCACCAGCTCCCATATGCTTTCTTTGGCAGAGGATCTCATCTCTTTAATTCGTGGATCCCAGCCTCATCCAGACAGGGCCTCTCTCCCTCCTCCAGAAAAGAGGCCTAGAGCAGAGCCTCCTGAGCCAGTAGCCACAGATGATTCCTCTGATGACTCAGATCATACAGACCCTCCTGAGGCTTCTTATTCTCCTTACGAAGACTCTGATGCTGAGGAGTCCATCCCTTCAGCCTCTCCTCCTGAGGAATTTTCCTTTGGGGAAACATTGCATGCTATGAGGGAACAATTTCAGTGGCAGGGCCAAGATTTCTCAGACTCTAGAAAAAGGCTTAGGACCTTTCTACACTTGCCACAGCATAGGCCCTTAGCTATACCTCCAGTTCTATCTGTTGTTGATGATGCATTTAATGATGCTTGCACTGCTCCCAATACTTTACCTCCGGCTCCTGCTAAGCCCGATAGGTACTACAGGGTCCCGGACACTCATCACCACTTATATAAGGCTCCTTTTGCAGATCCAGAGACTATCTCCCAGGGCCCAAAAGCTGTAGCAGCTACTTCTTCTAAAAACCCCCTCCCCTCTGAAAGGGATTCCAGGTCCTTAGAGAGATGGGGTAAAAAAGTTTACACCTCTGCTACTTTGTCAGCTAGAGCTTTGAACTGCCAATTTCATATGATTCAATATCAAGAGTTTATGCTTGACCAGTTGACTAAAAAGCTGTCCTCTGAAGAATCTTTAGATAAAAAGTATGTTCAAGAAATGGTACATAACATACAGCAAGTTAGTAACCATTCTTTAAAATGTGGCTATGATGCACTGGAGGCTTCCTTTAGATCAGCCATGACTGGCACAGTTATCAGGAGACATGCATGGTTGAAAGAACAGGCTTTACCAGACCATGTCAAATCTAAGCTTTTGGATGCACCTATGGACAAGGTCAATTTATTTGGTGCCTCCGCACAGCAGGTACTAAAAAAGATGGAAGAGAAAGCAAAATCTGTGCAAACAGTCAAAGATTTCTTACAAGTTCAACCTCCAAGGTTTAGCAGAAACTGGCCCTCCAAGAATTGGTCCTTTCCGGACTCCTCTAAGACACAAAGAGGCAGGAATAGGCGCTCTAGAGGCAGAAACCAATCCAGGGGTGCCTACAGGGGTCGCCAGTGGCAGGGTAACAACCAACGAGGCACCGATACAGCCACCACCACTACAACAACTCAATCACAGTGACTTGGCGGTGGCACCACCTACCAGGGAACAACTAGAAGCACCCTTAGGCGGAAAGCTATCATTATTTTCAAAAAACTGGCACTGCATCACAAGAGAGAAATGGATTTTGCAGACTATAGACAAAGGTTACAGGTTCCATTTCCATACACTACCAGGAAAGAGAGGAATGCCAAACCTACCACCTTCTCAAAGGACAGAAGCTCTAAAACAAATATCTCAATTATTAAGAATGAGAGCTGTAGAAAAGGTACCATTTTCGGAGTAAGGGAAGGGATTTTACTCCAGGCTCTTCCTGGTACCAAGAAAGGAAAACAAATGGAGGCCTATTCTAGACCTGTCCGCTTTAAACACATTCCTCATTGTTCCAAAATTCAAAATGCTGACCCTACAGCAGCTTCTTCCCATGCTGGGCAATGAGTCTTGGCTGGTAACTCTAGATCTCAAGGAGGCATACCTGCACGTCCCCATCAGACCAATTTGCAGAAGATACCTCAGATTTCTTGCAGGATCAGAGCATTATCAATTCTCAGCATTGCCCTTTGGCTTATCTACTGCGCCCAGAGTGTTCACGAAATGCCTGGCATCAGTAATCGCTCAATGCAGACTTCAGGGAATTCAAATCTATCCCTACCTGGACGACTGCCTGATACAAGCGGACAACAAAAACAACCTAACAGGAGACTTACAAAGAGTCATCTACCTGCTGCAAGCCCTGGGATATACAGTCAATACAAAAAAGTCAAGACTGATTCCATCCCAAAGAATTACCTTTCTGGGTGCAGAATTGGACACATCAAAACAAATGGCATTTCTAACCACAGAAAAGAAAGAGCAACTTCCTCTCTACTTCTTGGCATTAACAAAGCAGAGCCATCTAACTGCAAGAAAAGTGCTACAAGCTCTAGGCTTCATGGCATCCTGCATAATACTGGTCCCTCATGCCAGGCTGCATATGAGAAAGCTACAGTGGTACCTAAAGAATTTGTGGTCTCAGCACAAGCACAGCCTAGAAACAAAGATTCCAATGATCCCATGCCTGAAGCAGGAGTTCTTATGGTGGGCTCGGGCCTGTCAATCAAACACAGGACTGCCCTTCTGCAAAAGCCAACCAAGACAAACCATCACGACAGATGCCTCAGACCTCGGTTGGGGGGCACACATGATGGGCAAGTGCATTCAAGGCCTATGGACTCAAGACCAGCTGCATCTGCACATAAATCTAAAAGAAATTATGGCAGTAAAATTGGCAATCCAGGCATTCAGACCTATTCTCCAAGAAGGCCAGTTGATGATAAGGACAGACAACACCACAGTTATGTGGTACATCAACAAACAGGGAGGCACACACTCATACCCTCTATGCCGGTTGGCACTGGACCTATGGGATGTGGCTCTGAGCTACAACATTCAGCTACAGTCAATTTATGTACCAGGGAAGGAAAACATTCTAGCAGACATATTAAGCAGAACTACAACAGATGCTCACGAATGGATGCTGCATCCGGACATCTTCAAAACCATCACAAGAGAATGGGGATTACCACAAATAGACTTGTTTGCATCCCCACTCAATCACCAGTTGAAGAAATTCTGCACAAGGACTTACCACCCACTTGCTTGGAAGGTGGACTCACTATCCTTCAGTTGGAAAAATCTGACAGCATACGCATTTCCACCACTTCCTTTGATGTACAAGGTGCTTCTCAAGATCAAAGAGGAACGTCCGAGGATCATTCTGATAGCCCCAGACTGGCCAAGACAACATTGGTATCCACTGCTGAGGAGCATGTCTCGGGAACAAATATGGACACTGCCCCTGATCCCATTACTGCTGACACAGAACAACTACAACATCCTGCATCCAAACCTAAAAACTCTGCAGCTAACTGCCTGGAACATTACATAACAGCAATTAACCCAAATTTATCCCAAAGGGTTAAAGACATAATCCTGGAGGCTCATAGACCTTCAACAAGAAAGAATTATGCAGCAAAATGGAAAAGATATCTCATCTGAGTACTGCAAAGGGCCAAGATGTGACACTGGTGAACATAGCCAACATCCTGGAGTACTTGGCGGAGCTTTTTCATACAGGCCTGTCCTATTCCTCCATCAAGATACATGCATCAGCTATTTCAGCAGAATACAGCTTGGATCCTCCTGTCTTCTCGCATCCTCTGCTCAGACAGTTTCTGAGAGGAATTAAAATGTAAAACCTCCCAGGAAACCTCCATTGCCAGCATGGGACTTGAACTTTGTGCTAGAAAAACTGACTCTACCTCCTTTCGAACCAGCAGCTACATCAGAATTGCAATACTTATCCTGGAAGACTGCTTTCCTGCTGGCAATAACTTCAGCAAGAAGGGTCTCTGAGCTACAGGCATTAATGGCAGTACAACCCTTCCTGATCTTCCATCAAGATAGAGTGTCCTTGAGAACAAATCCTACATTTATGCCTAAGGTGGTATCCAGAGTCTCTTTAAATCAGGCTATCCACCTTCCTACATTCTTCCCCAATCCACAGAACAGGGGAGAAAAGCTCTTGCATACCTTGGACGTACACAGACAATTACGCTACTACCTGGACAGGACAAAAAACAATAGAAGAACTGACCAGCTTCTGGTAGCATATGCAACAGGAAAGGAAGGAAAACCAATTTCTAAACAGACAATCTCCAAATGGATAGGAAATTGCATTAGATTTTGTTACTCCTACCATGGAAAGAAAACTCCAGAGAACATCAGGCCTCACTCCACAAGGGCTACAGCCACTACCACAGCTTTCTTACAAGGAGTGGCTACCAAGGACATTATAGAGGCTGCTACTTGGACCTCCGTGCATACATTTGCCAAGCATTATAATTTACCACTATACTCTAGATCCCGTGCTGGCTTTGCCACTGCTGTTTTGCAAAGGATACTAACTACACCATAATCTACTCTCATTTCCTCCTCCCCTAGCCTAGCTGTGGTATTCTACCCATTTGTAAGGACTGCAGATGCATCCTTGAAGGACATAGTACAGTTTTGTACCTACCATAAATGTAGATGTCCGAGAGGAATGCATCTGCAGTCAGGATTACCCACCCTCCTTCCCCTCTGAGGTACTCCTAGGGTACTTACCAATCTTCAGCTAGCTTGGGGGGGATCTATTATGGTGTATTTGTTTGTATATATGTACATACATGCTTATTTTGTGTGTTTGCTCTCTACTATTTGGAATATTTGGCATTTATCCAAATTTAGCCATCCAAGAGGGCACCTGGCATCTGGGGCAAGAAACACTGAGGAAAATGGCGTCGGCTGATGCCTTTATACCCGAAGAACTGCCGCAATGACGTCGGGTGAAGTGCGACACCAGCCGAAGCCAGACCCAGACTTTGGAATCCGGCCGACCGAAGGGCTGCCTGACGACAGGACAACCCATTTGTAAGGACTGCAGATGCATTCCTCTCGGACATCTACATTTATGGTAGGTACAAAACTGTACTTTTCCATTTCTTCCTGTCCTCTGCATCTTGCTCTTTCACACCAACCAACTGCATGTCCTTTCTCACCACATCCATAAACCTTATCTTAGGCCTTCCTCTTTTCCTGTTACCTGGTAGCTTCATCCTTAGCATCTTTTTCCCAATATACTCAGCATCCCTCCTCAGCACATGTCCAAACCAACGTAATCGTGCCTCTCTGGCTTTGTCACTAAACCTTCCAACCTGGGCTGACCCTCTAATATACTTATTCCTAATCCTGTCCACCCTCATCACACCAAGTGCAAATCTTAACATCTTTAATTCTGCCACATCCAGCTCAGAGTCCTGCCATTTTGTCAGTGCCACTGTCCCCAACCCATATAACATAGCTGGTCTCACTACCCACTTGTAGACCTTCCCTTTCACTCTTACAGGTACTCGTCTGTCACAAATCCCTCCTGACACTCTTCTCCACCCAGTCCATCCTGCCTGTACTCTCTTCTTCACCTCTCTTCCACACTCACCATTACTCTGAACTGTTGATCCCAAGTACTTAAACTCATCCACCTTCTCCACCTCTACTCCCTGCATTCTCACCATTCCTCTATCCTCCCTCTCATTCACACACAAATATTCTGTCTTAGTCCTGCTGACCTTCATTCCTCTTCTCTCTAGAGCATATCTCCATCTCTCCCGGGTCTCCTCCACCTGTTCCCTTCTCTCACTACAGATCACAATGTCATCTGCAAACATCATAGTCCACGGGGACTCCTGTCTGATCTCGTCTGTCAACCTGTCCATCACCATTGCAAATAAGAAAAGGCTCAGAGCTGATTTTTGATGTAACCCCACCTCCACCTTAAACGCATCCGTCACTCCCACCGCAGACCTCACCGCTGTCACACTACCCTCGTACATATCCTGTACCACTCTTACATACTTTTCTGACACTCCTGACTTCCTCATACAATACCACAACTCCTCTCTAGGCACCCTGTCATATGCTTTCTCTAAGTCTACAAAAACATAATGCAACTTCTTCCGACATTCTCTCTACTTCTCCATCAACACTCTCAGAGCAAAGATTGGATCTGTAGTGCGCTTTCCTGGCATGAAACCATACTGCTGATCACTAATCATCATGTCCCTTCTTAACCTTGCTTCCACTACTCTTTCCCATAATTTCATGCTGTGACTAATCAATTTAATCCCTCTGTAGTTACTACAGCTCTGCACATCACCCTTATTCTTAAAAAAAAAAAAAAAAAAAAAAATCGGTACCAAAACACTTTTTCTCCATTCCTCAGGCATCCTCTCACTTTCCAAGATTTCATTAAACAATCTGGTTAAAAACTCCACTGCCATTTCACCTAAACACCTCCATGCTTCCACAGGTATGTCATCTGGGCCAACAACCTTTCCATTCTTCATTCTCTTCATAGCTATCCTTACTTCCTCCTTGCTAATCCATTGTACTTCATGATTCACTATCCCTACATCATCCAACCTTCTCTCCCTCTCATTCTCTTCATTCATCAACCCCTCAAAGTACTCTTTCCATCTCCTCAACACACTCTCCTCGCTTTTGAGTATGTTTCCCTCATTATCCTTTATCACCTTTACCTGCTGCACATCTTTCCTAGCTCGGTCCCTCTGTCTAGCCAATTGGTACGGGTCCTTTTCTCCCTCCTTAGTGTCCAACCTTTCATACAGCATGATACCTTATTTGGTGTTAAAGCAGAGGAGGTGTTGAAGAAAATGGAGGACAAAGCAAAATCTATGCAAACAGTAAAGGATTTCTTACAGGTACAGCGACCCAGATTTAGCAGGAACTGGCCTACAAATAATTGGTCCTTTCCAGTGTCAGACAGGCCACAAAGAGGCAGATCCCAGCCCCAGGGCTTATACAGGCCTAAACAGTGGGGCGCTTCTACCTCCAAAAGCGGAGAAGACAAATCACAGCCATACAGGAAACAGTCCCAATGACTTTCCTCTGCCAGCACCAAGCACTTATCTTTTGGTAGCCCCCTTAGGAGGAAAACTAGCACTTTTTTCTCAAAATTAGCACATGATCACCCATGACAAATGGTTCTTGAATATAGTGTTCCAGGGCTACCGGTTCCACTTTCACACCCTGCCAAGGGCAAAAGGTATGCCAGACCTGTCACACAATCAGTGGGCAGAGGCACAAAAACAAGTTTCATCCCTCATGGACATGAGGGCCATTCAGCAAGTACCACAGCAAGAGCAGGGACAAGGATTTTACTCAAGACTTTTCTTGGTACCCAAAAAAGACAAAGCCTGGAGACCAATACTGGACCTACCTATTCTAAATACATTTCTGGACGTTCCAAAATTTAAAATGTTGACTCTGCAGCAGCTTCTGCCCATGCTGGGCAAGAAGGCTTGGCTTGTAACTTTGGACCTAAAAGAGGCATACCTGCATATTCCAATCAGACAATCTTGCAGAAGATACCGCAGATTCATAGCTGGCTCAATGCACTACCAATTCTCTGCACTGCCCTTTGGCTTATGTACTGCGCCCAGGTTTTTCACAAAATTCCTGGCACCAGTAATTGCATTTTGCAGACAAAGAGGAATTCAAATATATCCTTACTTGGACGATTGCCTTATTCAAGCAGAGAACAAGGACATTCTACTAAAGCATCTGGCATTTGTAAAAAGATTACTAATTTGCCTAGGGTACACAGTAAACGAAAAGAAATCAAAACTGGTACCCTCTCAAGAGATAGTATTCCTGGGTGCAACCTTAAATGCAACTGCCCAGATGGCTTATCTCACGCCAGATAAACAAAGGCAACTGACTTCTTACTTCAAAATGTTGGTAACAAAGACCCAGTTATCCGCAAGAAAAATTCTGCAGGCTTTGGGCTTCATGGCATCCTGCATTCTGCTTATTCCATATGCCAGACTGCATATGAGGAAACTACAGTGGTATCTAAAAAGTGTTTGGACTCAACATTGTAACAGCCTGGAAACATTAATTACCCTCATTCCTTGCCTGCAACAGGAGTTTCGATGGTGGGCACAGGCCTGTCACCACAACAAGGGGCAGCCATTCACCCTACCCACAGCCAGGCAGTCAATAACAACAAATGCTTCAGATTATGCCTGGGGGGCCCACATGGCAGGAAAATGTATTCAGGGCACATGGCCCACAAGCCAAAGGCATATTCATATCAATCAAAAAGAGGTGCTAGCTGTTCAGAATGCGCTGACAGCTTTCAAGGATCTACTCCATCCAGGACAGCTTCTGATAAGGACGGACAATACTACAGTCATGTGGTACATAAACAGGGAGGCACTCATTCCTACCCCCTCTGCAGACAAGCCATGACTTTGTGGGACACAGCATTGACTTATCAAGTACACCTGCAAGCACAATTCCTGCCAGGAAAGAAAAATACTCTGGCATATGAACTAAGCAGAAACCTCACGGATCCCCACGAGTGGAAACTGGATCCACAAGTCTTCAGCATGATAATAAAGAAATGGGGATGCCCAGACATAGATCTATTTGCTTACCCTCACAATTGCCAACTACAGAGATTCTGCATAAGGACTTATCACAAGCAAGCATGGAAAGTGGATGCTCTATCTTTCAGCTGGAAAACCCTAACAGTATATGCCTTTCCTCCTCTGCCTCTCCTCTCCACGGTACTCCTAAAGTTCAGACAAGAGAAGCCAAAAATGATTCTGATTGCTGCAGACTGGCCCCGCCAGCACTGCTACCCAATCCTAAAGAGCTTGGCTCAAGGCCCAGTCTGGACATTGCCTCTAATTCCTTATTTACTGACGCAATGAAACAATCAGATCCTGCACAGCCAACTCAGAACCCTAAATCTGGCAGCATGGCGGATAATGTAGCCATTCAGAACACACCTCTCTCTAAAGCAGTGATGGATGTTATTTTGGAGGCCAGTAGGCCCAGTACCAGAAAATCTTATGCAGAAAAATGGAAAAGATTCTGTGCTTGGGACCAGGCACAAGGAATTGACAAGTTTGTACCAAATATTCCTCAGATTTTACAATACCTAACTGAGATGCTGGACAAAGGCCTATCCTTTTCATCAATTAAAATCCATGCCTCTGCCATTTCAGCTCATTACAATACGGAACCGCCAATTTTTTCACATCCCTTGCTAAGACAGTACCTCAGAGTGGCCAAAAACATAAGACCTCCAAGGAGAGCACCACTACCTGCATGGGACCTCAATTATGTCTTGGAAAAACTCACACTGCCGCCTTTTGAGCCAGCCAATACAGCTGAAATAAAGTTCTTATCTTGGAAAACAGCTCTGCTCCTAGCAATAACCTCTGCAAGACATGTCTCAGAGTTACAGGCACTCATGGCTGTGGAACCTTTTATCATTTTCCATCCAGACAGGGTTTCTTTGAGAATGAACCCGACATTTATGCTTAAGTAATGTCCAGTGTGGCCCTTAACCAAACCATTCATTTGCCTACCTTTTATCCAAACCCACAGAATAAGGGTGAGAGACTCCTGCATTCTTTGGACATACACAGACAGCTACGCTTCTACTTGGACAGAACTAAAGCTTTCAGAAAAACTGAGCAACTCTTAGTAGCATATGCTGCAGGATCACAAGGAAAGGCTATCTCAAAGCAGAATATTTCAAAATGGATAGGCCACTGCATTCGTTTCTGCTATTCACAACATGGCAAATCAGTGCCTAAGGGCATTAGGCCACACTCAACCAGAGCAACAGCCACTTCAGCAGCCTTCCTCAGAGGAGTACCAACCAAAGACATTTTAGAGGCTGCAGCTTGAAGTTCAGTGCACACTTTTACCAAGCACTACCACTTACCTCTCTACTCTAAATCCAGAGCAGGCTTTGCCACTGCAGTTCTGCAGGGCCTTATAGCCTCTCCTAATCCTTTTTAGACCCAGCCACCCAACCTCAGCTTTGGGATTCAACCCAAGTGTAATGACTGCAACAGTGAAGTACAATGAACATAGTACAGTTGTGTACCTACCACAAATGTAGATGTTCGAGTGTATTCACTGTTGCAGTCCAGGTTACCCACCCACCATCCCCCTTTTCTTTGCTGGGACTTATCTGTACTTCTCTATCCTATACAACCTATGTAGTGTATTTGCTTGTAGATGAAGGAAATGTTTATTTTTGTGCATGCATACTTATTGGCATAATTTTCAGCCTACCAATTTGGGGGCACCTGACATCTGGGGCAAGAAAAACTGAAGAAAATGGTGTTGGCTGCATCTTTTATACCCCTGGTGCACTGACGTCAGGAAAGAGGCGACAGCAACCGACGCCGGACCTAGACTTTGGAATTCAGGCTGATTGCGGGTAGCCTGCTAGCAGGATAACCCAAGTGTAATGACTGCAACAGTGAATACACCCGAACATCTGCATTTATGGTAGGTACACAACTTTACTTTCCCTGGGTTCAGGCAAGGTCGCCAAAGTCATGAGGAGAGGGGTCAGAGCCATAACTGGCTTATGTAGCACCCTGTATGGTTACCCAAACCAGTTCCCCTACAACATCAGTTTAAGGAGTAAAGAAAAATAGCTGTTCCACTTGAAACTGCTACAGTCAAAGCTTAAGGATCGGCGTGTGTGTGTGTGTGTGCGGGGGGGGGGGGGTCTTCACCTTAAGGATAAAAGAAAAAAAACTATTTTACTCTGAAAACGTTGCAACACATTTTCCTCTTTTTTTTCAGAACATTTTCTCTGTCCCTCGCAGAATATTTGAGTTTTTGGTAAATTAATGGGGATTGCAGTCTTTGTCCAGAATTCTTCAGCAAAGTTGAGAAGTATGCTTCAAATCTAGTGAATGTTGGTTCCGCATGTGACGCCCGTGCCCTGGCCAAGCAATCAAGGAGCCTGAATCCTCACCGCTAACACCAAATCATATATGAGGAAAGGATAACAAATACCCACAGTAAAGTGCAATTTCCCTTAAGAGCACACAGAGATCACAGTGCGTCCGGGGCTGGTCGCTCCTTTGCTCTCCAGGTCCCTAATAAGACTCCCCACTGGCACAGCTATAGGGTCCAGATCTCATCTTAGTGGGCAAGCTAAAACCTCTAGCACCCTCACTGTCCAACCAGTGCTTCGTGTCCATGCCCAAGTAGTTGACACACACACGCACAACATGCACTTTGAGAAGAGTTTATACTACCACACAGATACTCCTGGGGAAAGTTAGCACAGTTTCTCTAGCTGTGCCCCTTTCTCTCAGACTATACGGTAGTTCCACTTGCCACCACCCACTAATACTTATCAGCTACTCAAAGGCCCTTAAAAGGGTGTCCAATTATTACTGTGCAATATTATTATCCAATTGGTAGTTGTGACTAAACAGTCAAGGCTTATTTAGAGTGACTTGGACAGTAAACTCTATAAATATGCAATGTACTCTAGAGCTTAAATTATCTCTACACAAAACAGCCACAGTTGAAAGGTTTAAAAATATTTAATAATAAATAAAACCACAAGACAGTACTTTCTACTACACAGTGCTAGTCAAGAGTTCAGAGATCACACAGAAATGCTTAAAATGACTCAGTAGTACAGTTCTGACATCACAGAATAACAGTTAGCCTAATCTTTCTAGTTTCTAGCTATTTCTAAAAGAAAACACAAGATAACTTACATATGAGCAAGACAGTGCTGTGAGTTGGATATTCAAGACAAAAATGCATAATGCCTTCTGATTCTCTCTGTTTAAATTGCTAATGCAGTCCTGATTCCCATTACGTCATTTTTTTACACGTTCCTGGTGTTCCCAGGCTGACAGAAACTGCATTGACATTCCTTTACACCTAGGCAGAAACCAGAGCAATAATTGACATTCCACATGTAAATTCTGGTCATTAACTTTAGCCTTAAAACAATAGGCAGGAAGCCTTTATCTGGCCCAGCCAGAGCCGAATTGTAAACATCAAAGACAGTCATGAAATCATTTTAATTTCAAAGGACAGACAAGAAATGCTTGACTTGGCTTTCTTTACAGCAGAGGGCAATGTTGCTACATTGTTTTAAGTTCAACCTTTCACAGCATATTCTTTCATTTAAAAAAACAAGCCTGTATTTCAACATTCATATTTACAAAGGACAGAATTATGTACCAAATTCTATTTGACTAGGCTGGCAGCCTTCACCCATCGCTAGCAGTCTTCACCCACCCCCCCTGGAGAATTCAAGCTAGTTTTGACTAGTGAGAAACGCTGTTTGAGAGGGTCAGTTCTATCTGAGTTATACCTACCCCATTCCCTGTCTTGAGAACCCATCTGCATTGGCATTGCTACTCCCACTGTGGTGCTGCACTGACATATGTGCTTGGAACCCTAGGCTCCATCTTAGCAACTTGGCATTTTTCTGGCTGGCTCTGCTTAACCATGTTAGGAGGTTGTGATCTGTCATAACAGTGAATTTCCTTCCATACAGATAATGTTGAAGTTTCTGCAGTGCCCACACTATGGCTAGACATTCCTTTTCTACAGCTGCATAGCATCCCTCCCTGCGTTGGAGCCTATGACTGAGATAAATCACTGGGTGCTCTTCTCCCTCAGAAGAAATCTAGCTAAGTACAGCCCCCACCTCATGGTTTGAAGCATCCACCTGCACAACAAATTATTTGCTGTAATCTGGACTGGCTAACATAGGGAGCTCTCCCAAAGCTTCTTTAAACTTCTGGAATGCCTGCTCACATGCTGGGGTCCACACTACCTTATCTGGCCTATTCTTCCTTGTCAGGTCTGTGAGGGGAGCAGCTATGGTACAATAACTGGGGACAAACTTTCTGTAGTACCCTGCTGTCCCTAGAAATGCCCTCACCTGCTTTTTGGTAACAGGTGCAGGCCATGCCTGAATGGCTTCCACTTTGGAAGGTACTGGCCTTATCTTACCACTCCCCACTCTATGTCCTAGTTAGCAAACCTCTGCCATACCCACCTGACATTTTCTCGGCTTAATGGTCAACCCTGCCCTCTGTAGTCTGCCTAGCACCTCCCTGACATGCTGAAGGTGCTCTTGCCAGGAATGGCTGTAGATGGAAATATCATCTAGGTAAGCAGTGGCAAACCCTCCTGCTCCGGCTAGGATACGATCTACCAGCCTCTGGAAAATCGCTGGGGCATTCTTCATCCCAAAGGGCACCTTTGTGAACTCATACAATCCAAAATGAGTCACAAAGGCTGACTTCTCTATAGCACTGGAAGTCAGGGGTACCTGCCAGTAACCCTTGGTAAGATCAATGGTTGTAAAATACTTAGCATTACCCAGCTGCTCTAGGCCATCATCTGTCCTAGGCATGGGGTAAGCATCTGACTCTGTGTGACTATTTAATTTCCTGTAGTCCACACAGAACCTGGTGCTGCCATCTTTCTTTGGCACCAGCACCACTGGAGAGGCCCAGGGACTTTTGGACTCTTGAATCACCCCTAGTGCCAACATCTCCTGTACCTCCTCCCTCAGAGTCTGTTTGACTGTGTCAGGCACTCTATAAGGGGTCTGCCTAATAGGCCTTTGGGGTCCTGTATCCACCTGGTGCTGCACCAGGTGGGTGCACCCTGGTTTCCCAGTGAACATGTCCCCAAATTCCTGCAATACTGCTCAGATTTCTCAAACCTGGGTAGGAGATAGCTGCTGGACATTGCTACCCCTTCCACTGAGGTGTCACCCTGAGCCTCACTGAGGAGATCAGTCCCCAGATCTCCCTCAGACTCCTCCTACAATCCACTGCAAATGCTCAGCAAAAGGGTCTCCCTATCATGGTAAGGTTTCATCATGTTAACATGGTACAATTTGTGCCCCTGCCTTCTGCCTAGCAGTTCCACCATGTAGTTAAAATCACTTACCTTTCTTACCACCTTGTAGGGTCCCTCCCAAGCTGCTTGCAGCTTGTTGTGTCCAACAGGAATGAGAACCATTACCTGCTGCCCCACAGCATACTCCATAGCTCGAGCATTCTTGTCATACCACACCTTTTTCTGTTGTTGGGCTTCTGCCAGGTTTTCCTGGGCCAAGCCCATGAGTTCCCAGAGCCTTGTCCTGTGGTTTAGGACATATGCTACAACAGAATCCTTGTGAGACTTGCACTCACCTTTCCACTCATCTCAAATTAAGTCTAAAGATCCCCTCACCCTATGCCCATACAGCAACTCAAAGGGTGACAAACCTGTGGATTCCTGGGGAATGTCTCTGTAAGCAAACAACAGATTGGGCAAATATTTGTCCCACTCTCTCTTAAACTGATCTGCAAATGCCCATAGCATGGACTTGATTGTAGAGTTTAACCTGTTAACAAGACCATTAGTCTGGGATGGTAGGGGGTGGTCTTCATGTGCTTCACCCCACAGCACTTCCACAGACAAGCCAGCAGGTCTGACATGAAATTGGTACCTCTGTCAGTTAGTATTTCTTTTGGGAAACCTACCCTGCTGAAAATCTCTAACAAAGCATTTGCCACCTTCTCTGCCTCAATGGAGGACAAACCCACTGCCTCAGGGTATTGTGTTGCATAATCCACTACCACTAGGATATACTTTTTCCCTGTGGTACCTGAAGTACTCAGGGGACCCACAATATCCATAGCTACCCTCTGAAATGGCTCCTTAATCACAGGCAAAGGGATCAAAGGAGCTCTCACATTGTCTCCTGTCTTGCCTACCTTTTGGCACTGCTCACAGGTCCTGCAGTACCCTGTTACATCTCTGGAAATTCCAGACCAATAGAAGTTCTGCATAGTATGTCTCCTTGTATGTTTTATGCCCATATGACCTGCAAAGGGAATATCATGGGCTATGGCTAGAAGTGTCAGATGGTAGGCTCTAGGCACTACCAACTGCTGTACTCTCGCACCTTCTAGCCCTCCCTCTGGGGTCCACTCTCTATATAGTAACCCTTTGTCCCAGTATACAGATTCCCCCTTTCCTTGAGAAACAGGTGCCTCCCTAGCTACCTGCCTCAGGCCTTGCAGTGTAGGGTCTGAGAGCTGAGCCTGTCTCAACTCTGTCCTTGTAACCCTTCCCAGCTCCCCTTCCACAGGAAGTCTGGCATCCTCTGACAGCGGTGCCTCACTGTCAGCCTGGGTACTACTACTCACCTCTACCTTTTCAGTCACTCTGTCCAAGGGACCATCAGTACCCACAAGCAGCTGTGGCTCACCTGCAGTCTCACTGCTACAGAATAGCTTCCTTCCTGAAGTAACCACCTCACCAGTCGTGGCTGCAAGTATGCAGTCTGTCTGGGTCTCCTCCAGGCTACCAAAACCCACATGCGTGTCTCCTAGCCTGACTGCTAGTAACTGCATAAGCACATGGTACTGCCTCATCCAAATCCTTCCCTCTCAGGACATCCGCAGCATGGTAGTTTAGTACCCCTTTTGTCTCAAGACAACGTACTGTTGGCATTTTGTCTTTCTCACTTACTGCCTCCCTCACCTTTTGTTCCCTGCCTTGCCTCTGTGGACATCTGTATGCCACATGGCCCCACTGGTTGCATTCAAAACATTTAACCCTAGCTCCTGGACGTGTACCTGGACTAGTGGCTTCCCCTGCTACTGGCAGATTCTGTTGTGGCAGTCTGTGCTGCGCACCATGGGTTCCTTTAGACCCATGAGCAGCACTGGGTATCCCCTTCCTGTACAGGGCTGCCCTGCTTGCCAGGTATAGGTCTCCCTTCCTCCCCAACTCATCTGAAGTAGCACATTGTCAGCTAACCAGATCCTCATGTCCTCAGGCAAAGTGCTAAGGGCTTGTTCCCTCACCAAAAGGTCTGCCAGCCCTTCAGAAGTGGTGACCTGACATCCACTCACCCACCTATGGAAATAGGTGCTCAATTCAGCAACATAGTCACACACACTTTCATCTGCCTTGCGTCTATGCTCACGAAACTCATTCCTATACGTTTCAGGTGTTAGCTTAAAAAACGTTAATAGACTATTTTTTTACAGCAGTATAATCAAAACATGCAATGTCAGACATTTTAGATAATACAGTTACAGCTTTACCATGGCATAAGGGGGTCAGGAACCGTACCCAGAGCTCTTGGTCAACTTCATACTGTTTACATACCCTCTCAAACATATGAATTAAACTGTCAAAATTATCCCCCTCTTTAAACTGAGGAAGAAATTTACTGACCTTTTGTGCTTCTGGGGACCAGTTACTCCATTCCCTGTTACCTCCATGACTCTGGCAAAGAGTCAGCATCTCCTTCTCATGCTGCCTCTCATTTTCCTCAGCTTCTAGGTGTAGCAGTTTCTCATTCTCCTCAGTCTCTAGATGTCTCAGTCTCTTAGCTGCTTCTGATTCCACACGCCTGACCTCCAACTGAAGTCTCTTTAGCTCCAGTTGGATTTTTAAGTCTACTGCAGAAAGGTTGAGCTGTCCATTCTCTGAGGGTATTATATCTCTACTACCAGTCTGAGTGTCCTCCTGGTTGCTGTTTTCTGATGCAGCTGTAACCAAGGCTGCAATCGGGTCTGCCCTAGACAGGTTTCCATGCACCAGTCCCCTAGCCTGGCACATCTCCACCAGCTGGCTCCTTGTCAGCTTTCCATACTCCTCTGCTGACATGCTGCTTGCTCACCCTGACTAGCTAAGCTAACAAAAGAAATAAAACAATTGTGATCTGAACTCTTGACTATTCACTGCATGGCTGTTTTAGACTACAAAAACACCTTCAAAGCTCACTGTACACAAGCTACAGGATTCACTAAACCCACACCACTACAAGCCAGTTAGTATTTGCCAGCTAATTAATATGCAATGTGGATATCCCACCACTGCCAAACAATGTGTGACACCTGTGCCCTGGCCCAGCAATCAAGGAGCCCCAATTCTCATCACTAACACCAGAGAGGACTTCTCATATATGAGGAAAGGATAACAAATACCCACAGTAAAGTGCAATTTCCCTTAAGAGCACACAGAGATCACAGTCAGTCCGGGGCTGGTCGCTCTCTTGCTCTCCAGGTCCCCATAAGACTCCCCACTGGCACAGCTGTAGGGTCCAGATCTCAGCTTAGTGGACAAGCTAAAACCTCTAGCACCCTCTCTGGCCAACCAGTGCTTCATTTCCCTGCCCAAGTAGCTGACACACACACACACACACACACACACACACACACACACACACACACACACACACACACACACTTTGAGAAGAGTTTATACAACCACACAGACACTCCTTGGAAAGGCTGGCACAGTTTCTCCAGCTGTGCCCCTTTCTCCCCAGACTATACTGTTGTTCCACTTGCCACCACCCACTAATACTTATCAGCTACTCAAAGGCCCTTAAAAGGGTGTCCAATTATTACTGTGCGATATTATTATCCAATTGGTAGTTGTGACTAAACAGTCAAGGCTTATTTAGAGTGACTTTTCAGTAAACTCTATAAATATGCAATGTACTCTAGAGCTTAAATTATCTCTACACAAAACAGCCACAGTTGAAATGTTTTAAAATATTTAATAATAAATAAATAAAACCACAAGACAATACTTTCTACTACACAGTGCTAGTCAAGAGTTCAGAGATCACACAGAAATGCTTAAAATAACTCAGTAGTACAATTCTGACATCACAAACACTTAGTCTAATCCTTCTAGTCTCTAGCTATTTCTAAAAGAAAACACAAGTCTAAGATAACTTACATATGAGCAAGACAGTGCTGTGAGTTGGATATTCAAGACAAAAATGCTTAATACCTTCTGATTCTCTCTGTTTAAGTTGCTATTGCAGTCCTGATTCCCATTACATCATTTTTTACATTTTCCTGTTGTTCCCAAGCTGACAGAAACTGCATTTACATGATTTTACACCTAGGCAGGAACCAGAGCAATAAAGGACACTCCATATGTAAATTCTGGTTATTAACTTTAGCTTTAAAACAATAGGCAGGAAGCCTTCATCTAGCCCAGCCGGAGCCGAATTGTAAACATCAAAGACAGTCATGAAATAATTTTAATTTCAAAGGACAGGCAAGAAATGCTTGACTTAGCTTTCTTTACAGCAGAGGGCAATGTTGCTACATTGTTTTAAGTTCAACCTTTCACAGCATAATCTTTAATTTAAGAAGACAAGCCTGTATTTCAATATTCATATTTACAAAGGACAGAATTATGTACCAAATTCTGTTTGACTAGGCTGGCAGCCTTCACCCATCTCTACCAGTCTTCACACCGCACTCCAACACCTTTGGCACCTGCTTGATTGTGTCTTCTGACAGCTTGCACCCAGGGCATCTGGTCCCTTTGCCACCATCCTAGTTGCAGCTTTGTGAGGGTTTACGTGTTGTTTCAAAGACTGTGTTTGATGATTTCATGGTGGTTGTCTATTGCTTTCCTCCCTCCAGTTGTCCGGAATTGGTTACATTTGTTGATTCAGGCTTGTAACTCGGTTGTCATATTTGGGAGATCCCTTTAATGACATCTGTTTAGGCATGTTAATTTGAAAACCATTTTGGCATTTATTTTTCAGTTTGTCCTACTTTTACTTTACATGTACACAAATTTGTTTACAATGTCATAATTGTTATTTTTTCATGCGTGTATGCATTTGATGTTCATCATGTTTCACTGTTGCAGTCATTACACTAGGGTCATCCTGCTGGCAGGCTACCCGCAGTCAGCCTGAATTCCAAAGTCCTGGTCCGGCGTCGGTTGCTGTAGCCTCTTCCCTGACGTCAGTGCCCCAGCGGTATAAAAGATGCAGCTGACGCCATTTTCTCCAGTCTTTCTTGCCATGCAGTGCCCGAAGCAAAAGCAGTTCACAAGTGCCGGTTGGCCGACTCCTGAGATTTTCAAAATCGAATTTCAGATCCGAAGTCTTCAATAAAGCTAAGTACCCCGTTGGGGAAACTTTTTCTTGCTCCAGACTGATGTCAGAAAAAGTTAACAATTGTATTTCTTGTGGGAAGCAAATACCTCATAAGGATTTCCACTCTTACTGTATTCCTTGCCTAGGCCCTGACCACGACATTGCTAGTTGTCGGTTTTGTGCTAGATTTAACCAACACACTATTAAGCGTCGGTTCAATTTTGCTTTTCATTATTTTGGCAGAAGGTTTAACTACATAATGCCGTCGGAACAACCGACAACCGGAATTCATAAAAAATGCAGGGATAAAGACAAGGACAAGCATCCGAGGTCCAAAACCGATGATGAAGCCTCTTCTAGGCAGTCACTGGTTCGCCGGTGCTCAGTGAGGTGCTTTCGCAGCCCCTGACTCCTGCTACCTCAGAGCCACAGACCGCCTCCGACTCCCACGTGGAGACAGCTAGGCCTCTGGATACTCGAGGTATTGGCCCTTCGGAAATTAACCCCTCAGATGGGTCTGGAGCCGTTGAGCAGGCATCAGCTTCTGAGGGGGTCTTCAGACCTACACAACTTTATATAAAGCCTACTTCAGCATCCAAGACAAAGTCTAAAGCAGTTTTAAAAACAAGGAAACCAGTACAGCATTCTCCAGGACAGGCTTCTATGCCTAAGAAACAGATGCTCAAAATGGCCGAAGACCTAATTACTTTGATCAGGGTTCCCATCCACCTCCTGATAAGAGGCCTAGGCAAGACACTGAATATGATTCCTCTTCTGATCAGGGATATTCTGTTCTTCCCTATGAGGATTCTGATGCTGAAGATTCTATTCCTTCAGCTTCTCCTCTTGAGGACTATTCTTTTGGGGAAACCCTGCATACCATGAGGGAGCATTTCCATTGGGAGAGCCAGGATTATTCCGATTCTAAGAAAAGACTTAGAGACTTTCTTTTACTTCGTCAGCACAGACCTCTTGCAATTCCCCCTGTTCTAGACATAGTAGATGATGTTTTTTTCAGAGTCCAGCCTGTCTCCAGACTCTTTACCTCCTGCCCCTGTTAAGCCGGACAGATACTATAGGGTCCCAGACTCCCATAAATTTCTTTATAAAAACCCTGCTGCTGACCCAGAAACTATCTCTGAGGGTCCCAAAGGGGTCAAGGCTGCTTCTGCCAAAAACCCCGTCCTCTCAGACAGAGATTCAAGGGCTTTGGACAGATGGGGGAAAAAAGTTTACACTTCTGCTACCTTGGCTGTAAGGGCTTTAAATTGTCAGTTTCATATGCTTAGATATCAGCAATACTTAATGTCTTTGTTAAAACAAAAAATGTTGACAAACTCTGAATGTTCTGAGAACAAAGATTTGCAGGATTTATTGCATGCAGCTGAACAAGTGGGAAAACATACTTTGCAATGTGGCTATGATTCACTGGAGGCCTCGTGCAGGGCCGCTGTTACTGGTTCTGTTATTAGAAGGCATGCTTGGTTAAAGGAACAGAATCTGCCTGATCATGTTAAAGAAAAATTATTGGATGCTCCATTACAGCATGATACTTTGTTTGGTGTTAAGGCAGAGGAGGTGTTAAAGAAAATGGAGGATAAGGCAAAATCTATGCAGGCAGTAAAGAATTTCTTACAGGTACAGCCACCCAGATTTAGCAGGAACTGGCCCTCTAAGGTTTGGTCCTTTCCAGTGTCAGACAGACCACAAAGAGGCAGATTCAGATGCCCTAGAGGCAGGCAAGAGCCCCAGGGCTCATACAGACCCAAACAAAAGCGGAGAAGACAAATCACAGCCTTATAGAAAACAGTCCCAGTGACTTCCCTTTGCCAGTGCCAAGCACTTATTTTTTGGCAGCACCCTCAGGGGGAAAGCTAGCACTTTTTCACAAAACTGGCACAAGATCACCCAGGACAAATGGGTCTTAAATATAGTCTCTCAGGGTTACAGGTTCCACTTTCACACCCTTCCAAAGGCAAAAGGCATGCCAGACCTGCCACGCAATCAATGGCAAGAGGCACAAAAACAAGTTTCATCTCTCATGGACATGGTGGCTATTCAGCCAGTGCCACACCAAGAGCAGGGACAAGGATTTTACTCACGACTTTTCGTAGTACCAAGGAAGGACAAAGCCTGGAGACCAATTCTGGACCTGTCTATTCTAAGTACTTTTCTGGATGTCCCAAAATTTAAAATGTTGACTCTGCAGCAGCTTCTGCCCATGCTGGGCAAGAAGACTTGGCTCGTAACTTTGGACCTAAAAGAGGCATACCTGCATGTCCCAATCAGACAATCTTGCAGAAGATACCTCAGATTCATAGCTGGCTCACTGCACTACCAATTCTCTGCACTGCCCTTTGGCTTATCTACTGCGCCCAGGGTCTTCAAAAAATGCCTGGCTCCAGTAATTGCATTTTGCAGACAAAGAGGAATTCAAATATACCCCTACTTGGACGACTGCCTTATTCAATCAAAGGACAAAGATATTCTACTACAGCATCTGGCGTTTGTAAAAAGATTACTAATTTGCCTAGGGTACACAGTAAACGAAAAGAAATCAAAACTAGTACCCTCTCAAGAGATAATATTCCTGGGTGCAAGCTTAAGTACAACTGCCCAGATGGCTTATCTCACGCCAGACAAACAAAGGCATCTGACTTCTTACTTCAAAGACATGGCAACAAAGACCCAGTTATCTGCAAGAAAAATTCTGCAGGCTCTGGGCTATATGGCATCCTGCATTCTACTAATTCCATATGCACAACTGCATATGAGGAAACTACAATGGTATCTACAAAGTGTTTGGACTCAACATTGCCAGAGCCTGGAAACAGTAATTACTCTCATTCCCTGCCTGCAACAGGAATTTCAGTGGCGGGCACAGGCCTGTCACCACAACAAGGGACAGCCATTCACCTTACCCACTGCCAGGCAAATACTAACAACAGATGCATCAGATTATGCCTGGGGGGCGCACATGGCAGGAAAATGTATTCAGGGCACTTGGCCCACAAACCAAATGCATCTTCATATCAATCAAAAAGAGATGCTAGCTGTACAAAATGCCCTGACAGTCTTCAAGGACCTACTTCATCCAGGACAACTACTGATAAAGATGGACAATACTACAGTCATGTGGTACATAAACAAGCAAGGGGGCACACATTCCTACCCCCTCTGCAGGCAAACCATGACTTTGTGGGACACAGCATTGACATATCAAGTACATCTGCAAGCACAATACCTGCCAGGAAAGACAAATACTTTGGCAGACGAACTAAGCAGAAACCTCATGGATCCTCACGAGTGGAAACTGGACCCACAAATCTTCAACATGATAACAGAGAAATGGAGATGCCCAGACATAGATCTATTCACTTCCCCTCACAGCTGCCAGCTACAGAGATTCTGCACTCGGACTTATCACAAGCAAGCATGGAAAGTGGACGCCCTTTCATTTAGCTGGAAAGCCCTTACAGTATATGCCTTCCCTCCTCTGCCTCTCCTCTCCAAGATACTCCTAAAGGTCAGACAAGAGAAGCCAAAAACGTTACTGATTCCCCCAGACTGGCGATGCCAGCACTGGTACCCAATCCTAAAGAGCTTGTCTCAAGGCCCAGCCTAGACATTGCCTCTAATACCTCATTTGCTGACCCAACAGAACAATCAGCTCCTGCACAGCCAGCTCAGAACCCTAAATCTGGCTGCATGGCGGATAATGTAATCATTCAGAACACATCTCTCTCTAAAGCAGTTATGGATGTTATTGTGGGGGCCAGGAGGCCCAGTACCAGAAAATCTTATGCAGAAAAATGGAAGAGATTCTGTGCTTGGAACCAAGCGCAGGGAATTGACTCGCTTGAACCAAATATTCTTCAGATTTTGCAATACCTAACTGAGGTGCTGGACAAAGGCCTATCCTTCTCATCAGTTAAGATCCATGCCTCTGCCATTTCAGCTCATTACAATACGGAACCACCTATTTTTTCTCATCCACTGCTAAGACAGTTTCTCAGAGGGGCCAAAAACATAAGACTGCCAAGGAGAGCTCCAGTTCCTACATGGGACCTCAATTTTGTCTTGGAAAAGCTCAATCTGCCTCCTTTTGAGCCTGCCAATACAGCAGAGATAAAATACTTGTCATGGAAAACCGCTCTTCTCATAGCAATAACTTCAGCAAGAAGAGTCTCAGAGTTACAGGCACTAATGGCTGGGGAACCTTTTATTATTTTCCATCAGGACAGGGTTTCTCTAAGGACAAACCCGATGTTTATGCCTAAGGTAGTGTCCACCAAACCATACATTTGCCTACTTTTTATCCAAACCCACAGAATAAGGGAGAGAGACTTCTGCATACTTTGGACATACACAGACAGCTACGCTTTTACTTGGACAAGACTAAAGCCTTCAGAAAGACTGAGCAACTCTTAGTGGCATATGCTGCAGGTTCCCAAGGAAAAGCCATTTCAAAACAGACTATTTCAAAATGGATAGCCCACTGCATTCGTTTCTGCTGTTCACAACATGGCAAATCAGTGCCCAAGGGCATTAGGCCACATTCTACCAGAGCAGCAGCCTTCCTTAGAGGAGTACCAACCAAGGATATTTTGCAGGCTGCAACATGGACTTCAGTGCACACTTTTACAAAGCACTACCATTTACCTCTCTACTCTAAATCCAGAGTAGGCTTTGCCACTGCATTTCTGCAGGGCCTCATAGCCACTCCAAACTCTATTTAGGCCCAGCCGCCCTACCTCAGCTTTGGGATTCAACCCAAGTGTAATGACTGCAACAGTGAAACATGATGAACATAGTACAGTTGTGTACCTACCATAAATGTAGATGTTTGAGTGTATTCACTGTTACAGTCCAGGTTACCCTCCCACCATCCCCCTTTTTCTCTGCTGGGACTCATCTGTACCTATCTATTCTATACAACCTATGTGGTGTATTTGCTTGTAGATGAAGGTTATGTGCATGCTTTTTTATGATCATAATTTTTACAGCCTACCCTTTTGGGGACCCCTGACATCTGGGGCAAGAAAAACTGAAGAAAATGGCGTCGGCTGCATCTTTTATACCCCTGGCTCACTGACGTCAGGGAAGAAGCGACAGCAACCGACGCCGGACCAGGACTTTGGAATTCAGGCCGACTGCTGGTAGCCTGCCAGCAGGATAACCCAAGTGTAATGACTGCAACAGTGAATACACTCAAACATCTACATTTATGGTAGGTACACAACTGTACTTTCTAGGCTAGACCTATTGGGCAGACCCATTTTCAGAGGATGGGGGACCTAGAACATTGAGTCAATGTAAAACAAGTCAGGTATAATAATGTAAAGCAAGAAATAGTTGAACAAACCAGGTGCAGAGAAGACTGGCTATAACATAAGAACATAAACTGTAATATATATACTCAGTGGCTGCAAGTAGAAAATTACGATGATTTATAAGAAATCATATTGATAGCACCAATTTTGTAGACTGGTCCCATCTACTGTATAAGCAAGTAGGTTGTTTAGAATAACAAGCATAACTTTAAGTGAGTAAAAAAAATCCAGTGAAATGTCAAAATCTGGATAGTACACACACACACACACACACACACACACAGACACACACAGTTAAATAGAGCAGTTTTCTTGTACTTTAACATTTTAGACAAAACTTTAATCTGTGCCATCCGTCTATCCATTTATTTTGTAAACCTCATGTCCTTGTAGAGATTGAGGTGCTAGCAAGCCGTGCAGAGTACATCAGACTTCCCTTTCACCAGCATCAGTCTTCAACTCATCCCGTGGAAATCTCTTAGCATTCTCAGAAAAGCTGAGAGATATAATCTCTCAAGCATGTCCTGGATCCACTCCAGGAAGTTTTAACATTTTCATTTTTATACTATCTATACTTATCCACTCTAGGTCCAATTTGTTTTATTTACTTTTTCCCCTGCATGTAGCTTGCCTTTATTTTGCTTATTATACCTACTGAAAAGAGACATCAGCCTTGATAAAGGGACTTACAGGCATTGTAGCAGTTCCTAGAATGTCTGTTCCTGGGAATGTAACTCTGTTACTTGAAATACTGTGAATGCAGGCAGTACTTAACTTTGTGCACAGGCAAACATTATTATCACAGCTGTTCTAGTACTGACCCTTTATTACTCCTAACATGTCTGGGCATAGGAGAATTAGAATGATTCTGTTTCATGCTAAGCTCAAGTATTCTTTCCATCTTTTTCTATTGGCGTTTGTTAAAACCTGTCTTACTGTTTGAAGTTATGGGTTTTGTAAAGGTGCATTTCAGTTTCACAGAATAGTTTTAGTTGGATAATCAGAGCTGAATTTCTGACTTTGTAGTTCATTGATATTTCCATGCTATTGTATGATGAAATCTGAATTTGGACATGTCAGTGAGGTACTATTGAAATAAAAAAAAAATGTTGGGCCTTTGCACTCCAGGGTGGTACAGTCTCATTTCTAAAGCTGTATAGGAAGGGACATGTACTCATAATGTATGGGAGACTGTGGGAACCTGACTGGTTATGAATACATTGCTTTATCAAATGTGGCAGATAGAGGTGTAAATAATGCTTTTGCTTGTTATCCATCTTACAGCAACATTATTCATGCCTTCTGCTTGATCCATTTCTTTTGGCAAGCCACTGTAATTTCCATGAAGGTCTGCTGATATCAGTGGAGTTAGTGGTTGCACACAGCTGTAGCACTGGCCATTGGATAACTACAGCCTCTCGATAGGACAGTTCAAGCTTGGTATCAGTGATGAGTGCCTTTGACTGAAATTTGACTCATACATGCCAGTGTAAACTGTGTTTTAACTGGTTACTATTTGTTCTTTTATGTTGGTAGGGTTTTTTTTCTCTTTTCACTATTTTTTCACAGGCACCCTTAACCATTTTTCCTATAAAAGCTTTCACTATAAAATTATCATTCTGTGAATTAGTGAATTTGAACTTTTTCATTAAAATTGTTATACGGTTCACTACTTGAGCATGCTCGGAAATGTTCTTGGGACATGTTGCAGAACATCATAAAATGTTCTTATTCCCATTTTTAGTTTCTTACTGCCTGCTTTTCACAAACCTTCCACGGTGGCGCTGTTGACTCACAGCAAGAGGTTCTCCTGTTCGATTCTCGGCTTGGGTTGGGAGTGCCTTTTGTATGGACTCTGCATGTCCTCCCCTCTGTCGAGTGGGCATTCTAAAGACATGCATTGAATGGGCGTGCCTTCGTTGAAGGTTGGGCATCAGGCTGGCAACTCGACACCATAAAAAACAACTGCCAATCATTAGCAGACCGGAGTTCCGCTGTGGCGACACCTAACTGGGAAAAGCCGAAAGACAAACAACAACAACTGTCTGCTTTTCACAGCACTAAGCATTTACTAAGATTTGAGACACCGTCATATTTATTTATTCTTCAGTCTAGAAATACATAAGACTTTTTCTTGATACAGTTTAAATGGGATGTGATTAAGTACATCTTGGTACTTTTGTTTACTGGAAGTCACTTGGCTGCTTGCCACTTGTATAGTTGAAGAGAAGCTTACCAAATGGAAATGGTGTGTAAGGCATTCTTTTTATAAGCAAAGATGACATTACATGATAGAATAACAGATACCACAATTTTTGCTATAGAAGGCATAGAGAACATTTTTTTTATCTGTTGTTTTAAGTGACAGAAATGCCCACATCTGATGCTCTTTGTACCTTCTCCTTTTCTGGCAGAGTTGTTCCTGCCTTACACCTCTTACTAGTAGATGTCAGGTGGGCCAGGTGGAAGGCTGGAATAATGGTTAAGTACCTTACAGACACAAGGTGCAGAGTTTGAATCTCACATGGAGTAATTGGCTAGGTTTAAAATGGCCCATAAGGGCACTTAGCTTAGTACTAATCTATGAACCTATGAACCTTTGTGTGTTCATTCGACTTAAGAAGATCAGGTTGAAACTGCTTCCCACACTGCCTCTGTGAATTATTTCTCATTTGCTGTTTGCATGACGTAGAGTGATAAAACCCAAACTATAAGTTGGGCAGCAGCCTGCATGATACAAAAGTGTACTGGGGAGAGGGAATGAGCAGCAGTGCCAGCTGCCCAACTCACAAGAAGGGTTTTCTCTAGGCTGACAACAGGTTACATCACTAAGGGGCCCAAGGACTTTGATGTGAACTTGCCTTTGCCAAGCAGCATTTTTGCACTGTAACCATAACTGGCAAATGTGTGGAACCAGTATTGCAGGTCTTAGTTCAGTGATCTTTACGTTAGGATTCCAGGATAGGGGGAAAGGGATGCTCAAGAAAGTCTGAGAGTGAAGTACAGAAAGTTACACTGCACTAGCGCCTAACACATTTTCCTTGTCTGATAGCTTTAGGTAGGAACCTCTGCTCCTGAGTGTCTTTCCCTTCACTAGGAGCAGCTTTGGTCTGCAGCAGAAAAACTGACTCACTGGCAAGAGGGAGAAGAGAACTCTAGATTGTAGGTGATGGATAAAATACTGCCAGTTGGCCAAAGGATAACTATACACAAGTATACATGTGCATGTGCATGATTATGTATATTTTGTCTATCGTATAATAGAAGTTCCTTGCAGTGTAGAAGAGCATCACTTTAATCATTTCATGCTTAACAAACCTGGATAACGCCACTGTTCTTTCATTTGAGATCCGTATCCATCATAGCATTTCCAGTATAGAGCATCAGGAAAGAAGTTAGATAAGTTGTGCTTTATAGGTTCATAGGTACTTACTAGGCAATTGATCTGTGAAGCCTTACAATCCTGTGGTAGTTTTTAGCCAGTGCTTTTCACATATAAATAATCAAGAGGTAGCGCAAGCAGTGATATGCTGGGACATTTAAATGTTTCCTCTATCCATGAGGGACAGGGGTGCTAAGGCGAGAAAGAATTTGCCGTTACCCATCCATTCATCCAAATTACATTTGAATAGCGTAAGAGAAAAGTACTTTCCTTTATGTGGTATGGAAGACTGTTCCATAGAAGTGGGTGTTTATGATACGAGTGCCTTATTTGACATTCCTGTGAAATATATTTCCCACTCCAGTCTACATGGTGAATGTAACTGTAAGCATAAGATTTATTGTGCAGCTGTGTTCTGTGTGATTTAAACTTGGCTAGCTAAATTACTGCTCAAGTGCGGACACTGATTTAAGTGCATGCTACCAAGCATGCTCTTTTATTACTGCTTCACTTTGTCACTCTGCCTTGGCAACACCATTTTCTGTTAGCACAAGTCTGACAATGATTAGTGACTTCTGTGTTCTGATGTTTGAGCCATTCACAAGCTGTTGGACTTCAGATGTTCTGCACCCCAATTTGTAGAAAGCCAGTATGTTTGTGGGTTTGCATTGTTGATAGATAAAAACTTTTAACTGCCACAGCAGTTCAAGTATCCACGTTTCTTACACATTCAGAGTCGAATTGAAATGTGATTGGCTGAAACAGAAAAGTGGTAGGAGAGTAGAACCTTACCATGCAATGGAAGCAGATTTTCAGCGTACATCATCTGAGCTTTAGGCGTTAAGCATACATACACAATGTCTTTGAAATGGCCAGTTTGGGGGGGGGGAGGAACTGAGAAAGAAGGTGAGTAGAACAACTTGTGTTTGGTTTAATCCAGTGGTAACCAACCTGAAGGTTATTTATTACATTACATGTAGAGTTTCTTTAAGAATACATTGGATGATCCTTCATTAGAAGGTAGTAAGTATCTAACTATTACTTTTTTGTACATCGTGTACCTCATGCAGTTTCCAAATTATATTAATAAATTTCTTAAAAATTCTAATGCTCAGAACATGCATTCTAGTTTGTACGCTTGTGGATTATTTCTGTACTTAAGAAACACAGAAAACAATCTTTGAATGTAGAGGTGTTTTATTTTCTAAGCATTTCTTTTTCCTTATTCTTTTCAGTGTTGTTTATTTAAAAAAAATGTTGAAGAAACATTTTGTATATGAAGCTTGTTATTGCTTTGTGTACATTTATTGGTTTGCATGCTTTAATTCATGAAAAAGGTGTGTACTTATTGAATGGATGAGTAGGTGGATAGATGGGTAAACAATGTCTGGTTAATGTGGTTAGCCCCCACAGAACATCATACTTTGGGAATTATACAATTTCTGTAAATTAAGATAAGCATAATTAAGCCAGTGATTTATATCCTGTAGTTTGTTCAGCAAGGAGAGCAAATTTAAATGCTGTGTTGTCTTACTGCTAAAGTTGACAAGAGGATTTCTACATGACTTGTGTCACTTGCCAGCCAGTTGATTGGGTTATCATGGATGTTGCTGTTGAATGCAGTACCCTTCAGTGGCAGAAGCTGTTGTGCTTTTGATGACATTTCCAATTAAGACAATTGTAAACATTACAGTTGTCAAAAAGAATGTTAAGAATTCTATCCCCTCTCATTCTGGAAAGGGTCATACACACCCAACTTATGTACTTTCTCCTTACGCACAAGCTCCTGTCTAATGCCCAACATGGTTTTCGGCCTTCTCACAGCACCACCACAGCCCTGCTGTCCTTTACTAACACAGTTAACCAGCATAGAAACAATGGTCAATTTGTATCAGCCATATTCCTGCCATATTCTTGTCCAAGGCCTTTGACATGGTTAACCACTCCAAATTCATCTGTGTCCTCTCCTCCCTTAGCCTCAGTCACCCCACTATCACTTGGTTCCAAAGTTACCTAGCAGAACGTCATCAGGCTGTCTGCTGGCAAGAAGATCTTTCAACCCTTCGCCCTGTCACCTTAGGGGTTCCCCAAGACTCCATCCTTGGACTGCTTCTTTTTTCTCTTTTTACCAACCAGCTCCACTCAGCTGCACCCCAGGCATCAGTGGTTCATTTCGCTGATGACACTAACCTGATTTGCTTAGCTTTCTCCCGCAAAGCCCTCCATACCATTACTCAAGATTCCTTCTTATCCACTGAATCCTGGTTCACTAGCTCCCAACTTATCCTAAATTCCAGCAAAACCAAACTTATTCTCTTCTGCCCAACCAGATATACCTCCCCATCCACAACCTTCAGTATTCTCTCTAAAAATAAAACTGTTATCACCCCAACAAAACATAGCAAATTACTAGGAATGGAAATTGACAATAACATGAAATTTGATATTCACATTGCCCAGTCCATTAAAAAAGTTCACAAAAAAACTAAATCTCCTATATAGAAACAATAGATTTCTGATAAAGAACACAAAACCCACCATTGCTAGAACCCACCTCCTCTCAACTCTCCTGTGTGCCCTCCCCAATCTTAACCAACCACCGCAAGACAGATCTAGCCAAACGTGAAGCCTGTTACAATAAAATCTCCACGTTTGCCACTAATGCCTCGTACAAGTCACATCACTGCTCATCACCTAAGCAGCTCAAGTGGCTTGAACTCCCTCAACTTTGTTTCTTTAATCAACTTACCTTCACCCACAAAGTACTCTTATCAATCAGAAAAAATCCCCATGATCAAAGATATCATTCAGCCAGATTCCTCCTCACGACCCCTTTGCTCCAGCAACAAACTACTACTACACACCACCAAAGTTAACAATTCAACAGGTGAATCACTTTTTTTGCAACAACATCTCCAAACGCTGAAATAATCTACCTAACTCACTAGTAATTAACTCCTCAACACTTCAATTTAAAAAACTTCTAAAAATGCTCCTTACTAACACCTGGCTCTGCACCTGCAACTCCCCTGGATAATCTATTCCTCCTTTTCACTCTGTTATTACCTTTACTTTGCCAGCATGATCTACCACTAATGGTAGTTTCACTTTAACTGTACATAATCATTTGGATATATCCACTAAATGTAAACAACCATTTTTTTTTTGTAAATTACTGTTGCTCTACTTATTGTGAGTGAAATCACTGTCTTGGCTATATTTGTTTCTCTGTTGTATGTATTTGATACTCTTGGAGCTTTACTCCCCAGGCCTCTTCTCAAAAAGGACCTGTTCCCAGTCTGACTTTCCCGGTAAACAAATGTAAAATAAATAAAAATAATAAGTAAATGTTATCGACCTGCACTGTAGCATCCCTGCTGCTATCCCCTTGTGATCGGTACTTGCCAGACTAAATGAATAACATTTTCTGCGGACGTGGGATATAGTAGTATACAAGGCAGGGAACATCTGTGGTGCTCATGTTTCATAATAGCAGAGCTCTATATAGTACATTTAGAGTGGTATTCTGACCATTAAAATGCTTAGAAATGAATAGTATGATTGCCATGCCCAGTGAGGATTATGCCACTGTTTTAACCATGCATGTGTTTATCTGTATATTTTTTACAGTTTTACATGGGATAGTGACCCAAAAAGTTATCCAGAAACCTTAGTATTTGCATTCGTTTTCTTTTATTGTATTCTGTTGACTTTGCTTGTACGTAAACATGTTTTTTGCAAACAGTGGACACAGAGGTATATGTGCGTATCTGTTTAGTCTAGCTTGTCTTTCATTTATTACTTTTTCCCAGTATAGGCAGATAACATACAAATGTGAATTATTAACACCTATTGTTCTTTCCTACAGCCAAATGCAGATTGCATAGATGACATTCCTCCAGATTATGAAGGTTCCATAGGAGGGCCCTCAACCAATCAGATCACAGGAGCAAGTGATGTGACAGTCAATGAGAGTTCTGTTATCCTTGATCCTGCTGTTCGACCATTGGGGCTGTCACAGATTCTGCAAGACCCAGAGCCACCTGCCCAGGTTGGAGATGTTAACTTTACTACAAATAGTAAGTTGTTTTCTTTGCTTCTTTATAATGAGGTTCATAGATACATACTAGGCTATCAGCCATGTAGATGATTAGAAACTTAGTCATTACAGTTTCCACTGTTTGGTCCCTGCATCTGTAAGAGTCTGTGAAACCAGATCAGGGTGTAATTTTATGGCTCCCTATCCATTCCACCAGGTCAAATTTAAAGAAGGTTAGGACATTTTGTTTGATATAGAAAGGGAGCATATTCCTTATGCTTGGGAGAAGTATCTGCCCTGCCAACAGGGTCATGTTAATATTGTAATGCAGACTTAGATCTCTTAATGGGTATTGGTGGCGCTGTTTTATGAACATATAACAGGTAAAACAGGTTAGGGTCATTTATAGCCTTGTAAACTAAGCAGAGGTTGCCACACAGAAGTCTGTAGCAAACAGTAGTGTGATAGGGTTTTTGTAGACATTCTGTTAAACTTGGGAGGTCATATCTGAGATTTTTTTTGGTGAGGAAGCATGTTTTTTTCTAGTTGGGCAGTATGTCTGGATAAATACACACCAATAAGTAATGAGAGTGAGTTGAGGTGCTAGAGAATTTGAAAGCAAAATGTGGGTGTGTAGCAGTCAGATAGTGGTTGCATTCTAACCATTGAAGGTCTTTTAGTGATGTGCAGTAATGGGATCTAGCACTGTGACATGATATACAGTGATGCAGTATAGCACTGTGACAGGTAGCAAATATTGATATTCTGTTGTAAGCCTTTTCCACCTCATCTTATGTTTTAAAGAAGCTGAGAGTCCACTAGAAAATGAGCAGAATACACGAGATGCATGGAAACATTTACTGGCAGTTTGTGCTATTTCAATAAGGAAAGGTCTGGTTCTGTGTAATTTACCTGGTTTTGTATTGCTTTTCTTAAGTGCTTTTTTAACATCTGTTACAACTTCAGGAGGTTATTAGTAATAAGTGTAAGAAGTTTATCAGATGTAACTTCAGCTGTCATTGAATCCAGTGCTGATATACTTATACAGGTTATGTATGGGGTAGTAGTTGAGTTTGACAAAGCCAGGTGTTTCATTAAGGGTTGCAAGTTTATGTTGGCCAAGGAGATAATACCGTCCGTTTTGCTTTGAAATGTGGGGATCAATCTTATATAGCAGACTCACTTCTTAATGGAGTAAAAGTAGGACTGAAGTTTGGTACTAGTGGATTCAGGTAAGTAATCTGTCAGGGAGATTGTGGTCTCGTATGCATACTGAATGAGCTTAGAGTCTGCACAGTCATTAGTCTGCAAACATTTTAAACTGCAGAGGTCTTAGCACAGGTTGCTGAGGTGCATCATCCTTTGGTGGAAGGACAGGAGAAAGTGATTACCACACGTGGAAGAACACCATTTCCACTGTGTCTGGTGGCTCTAGCCTTGTGGAGTGGAATTTGTCATTTAGTAATGAGACACCTATGGCTAGTTGACGCAATAGGGATATTGCAACTATCTGAGATACTTACTGTATTTCTACACCTAAATAATACATTTTGATATCAGAAAGAAGCTTTAAGTAGGCTTCAGGAAGGTCTTGCACATAAGATTCAGGAATAATTTAGGCAATGTGTTTAGTCAGTTGCAGCAGTTTGGTGATGATTTACAAATGAGAGGGGTTCAGAAGCAGGTTGCTTATACAGCGTAGTCTGCTCTGCTCAACACTTCATAGACTATCCATGTTAGTAAGAGTGAGTGATGTGTCTAAGGATGTGTGTGAAGAGATGTGTGAGGATATGTATGAAGGTATTCATGAGGAATGGTGCAGGGTATACAGGTACAGGCATGCTTTACAGACATACAGCAATAACATGTCACAGAACAGCATCACTGTACTGGCACAAGACAGTAGTTACTCCAAAACAGACACTGTAACTACTGGCTCTGGTTAACTACTAAAGAGAACAAATAAAAATAAGTAACATGTAAGACAGGAAGGCCATTTTGTTTAATAAAAGCAGGTGTAAATATGCCCATATATGTGGTTAGACTTGCTCTAAAGTCTCCAGATTGCAGCTGGGCAAAGATGATCAGGAAGCAAGAAAGAGGAATGAGGAACAGCCTGGAGATACAAGCCCAGCATCACCATATGAGAAAACCTTTGATAGGTACATACTGGCAAGCGCTGTAACAGCATGTCTGCTAAAGCTATGTGCCACACTTGTAGAGGCAGGCACAGGCCATAGCAGGCCGTTCTGAGTGGACAAAAACAGTAGCAGTAATGTATACCACTGGGGCCTTATAACAGCATATACCATATGTAGTAGCTAAATATATTTCCTGAAATTTTCATTTGTAATTTTGATTAATTTCTTTATTACAGTGCAGCCTAAGGCAGGGGCAGGAATCAGAACAGCTATTTCCAAGTTATCCTCCCTAGGAGATTGAGGAAGGAATGTCAGTTTCTTCCTCTGCTGGAACATGCTTAGGGAAACAAAGTGCTACCTGTAGGTAAAGAGGTCACTGCCTGTGCTGTAGCCTGCAACAGGTCTAGTGGTGGGGTGTTTAGTCATGTTAAAGAAATGGCTTATAATAATGGACACCAGCATGCAAAGGATTGCACACCCTTTCTGAATCACAAGTTTTAGCCTTTGTCCAGAATGTACTTCCTTTCTAAATTTGGTACTTGTTTTCCTTACTGCTGTCAAATATGTTGACATGTACAGTAATACAGAATTGGCCGTTGAACATATGTTATTGAATTATTTAGTCTTATTTTATTGTATTAATTTGTCACTGGACACGTGTTGCTTTTCAGGGACAACTTGGGAGCACTGTCTAATTAAATGTCTCACTCACTGTCACATAGTTTGCAAAAGAAGGTGGAAGGAATCAGACCTTGTACCATTGAGTACAGGAAGCAGCTTACTAACCACTGCTCAGGGCTAACTGCCAGACAAGTAAAGAAATGAATTAACACTTCTCAAGGACCCCCCCCCCAATAACCATAATGTATATTCTGTGTTTCCCTCATGAAGTCATTTAACAATTTCTTAAAGGTTGTGTTAGAACCTTTAACATCCTTAGACCATTTGCTGTTGTATAGTGCCAGGAGAAGAAAGATAATTTTGAATATCAGCTGAAATGTGATAGGACTTCATTATGCATTATTAAAAGGCAAAACAGTACTACAAACACTACATTAAGTAGAAAGGCTTTACACATAACAGCAGTGTAGTATGTTGTTATGGATGTAAACACTGTAATATGCTTTTCTGTTTTGTTACTTTCTACAGAGTTACTGTGCATTGTATTGAAGAGCCTGACTCAGGATACATGATAATGCTGTGGAGTGAATTAGGTAATATATTAATTTGATAGCCATTCCAAATGTAAACCCTTTTCCGGTATACTACCAGAATCTCTTGGATGTATCAAATGCGTGTATTTGGAGTTACTGTATTCATTCTTTCAAGCCTTCATTATGTGACACAGTTTGAGCCTAGGCAGTTAAAAAAGCATTCTTGAAAGCTTTTTATGTTAGTATAAAATTGTTTTTCCCTGTCTGTAAAGAACTATGTATATTCACAATACTGTTAACCTGTAATGCTTGTAAATTTTTGAAAGTGAGTAGAATACTTACGGGTACATATTATGTATCGGTGTTGAATGCTGGGTAAATGTGTGGTGGTTTGTTTGTACTCAGTTACTTAAGATAAGAGTGTTTGGTGTATTTCAGGTGTAAATTATGGTTGAATTGCATTTTGTCTTAGTTCCTCTTGGCAGACGTGGAAAACCATAGTGATGCCCAGCGATACAGCTGATGTGGTAACAGTTACACTTAAGATAATTATCCCAATAAAAGGAAACTAAATAGTTTGTCTAGTCTGACCATTTTCTTATAGTCCCATGCGGAAGCTCCTCACCAGTTTTATCTCTACTTTTTGACCATTTGACTTGTGCTAATTTAAAGTCTTCTTGTTTCCCACGTTCCTCGGTCTTCTTACCTGCTAGCCTGTTCTGTATTTATACCACCCTGTCTATGTGAAGCAGTAGTTTGTCGATTCTAAACTTTCTCCATCCATCTATTCTCCCCACCTACCTCTTAAGATGCAGTTGTCTGACTCTTTCCCTTGTTATACTGTGTCTCTGTACCATTTTGCCCCATCTTTTTCCTTCACTGTGAACATTTTTAGCCACTTCAGCTTCTGTTTATATAATATCTGAGCCCCATCATTACTTTTTCTGCATGTTCTGCAGCAACTAGTTTCTCCAAAAACGTGCCCAAAATGGAATACAGTTTTCCAGGTGGTTTACTGTTGGTAGCTTAGTGCGTGTACATCAGTAACCATCTGTTTAGCTGAGGGTGTATGGATTTGTCCATTTGTTTTCTGTCACTGCATGTTTAACAACTCAGATGTGACTTCCTGTCACTGACGGCCATACGTTTATATACTGCACTTTGCTGACACAGCTTTCTGCTGACTGTTGTTTGGTTCCATGTAAGGGATATTTCACCATATGTCCTTCTTTTAGGTTTATTTTGGGGACCAGTGTGTAGCATTTGGAACTCTTGAAATCCATTGTTAATGTGTTTATGTAATAGTAATTTAGGGTTGGTTGCATTACTGATTGTACAAAATGTTTTGCCCTAAGATGAGTTGTGTACAACAGAGTCTGTTCCCCAACAGAAGCCACCTTGGTTTGTTTTGTATAGGTAGTGGTGTGTTGTGTTGGGAAGCAGCAGTTGTTACGTGTGATAGTGAACATGTCCATCACAGCTTGAAGTGCATTGTTGAGGATCATGTCTATGGATATGAATCTAGGAAGCAAGTCAATACCTGTGGTTCTTGTTTTGATGTCAGTAGTAGTGAATTTTCAAAATCTGTAGCACATTCCAAGGTTTATTTTGCTTCTTCAATTGAACATTCCTACATGATTTCTAAGTGTAATTAAATGGTGCAGAATATACTCCGACTGTTTTTAATTAGTGGACTTCTCTGTGTTTCCCCAGAAATGGCAGTAATGCTTAGAAAGGGTTGTTCAGTCAGTGGCAGGGTTTTATTTCCTAATGAGTATAGTTTGGTTTTGGCAAGTGCCACTGCACGCAAAGTGAAGAAGGAGTTCAAAGAGGAAAAGGTCCTCCTCTTCCTCAGAAGGATGTGAGCCATGAGGACTTAACCACGGCCAGCTATGGTTACAACAAAATAACGGACAGGGACCCAAGATGTTGAATAGTGAGACCAGACGTTCTGATCTGGAAGCAGTGTACACTGGCAGGCTTAGTAGAAAATATTTGAAGGAAGAAAGTAAAAATATGGCTTTGAGTTCCTAACAGAAAATGTCTGTACCTGTGCCGATAAACTATAATGTGTCTCACTAAGGGTGGCTTTGTTCTGATACTCTGTCTTCAACATACAGACTTACTGTTACCTTAGAATACACCCATTCCCCAAGTTGTCCTTCATGGTGAACGTTAATCACCTGCATTTTCATTTAAGTCTGCAGCTTGACACATGCAAACACATTTTGCACAGCGTACTTCTGCTGGCACAGGATATCCTATGCTCACTGCTAGATTAAGGGCTCCATCTTGTGGTTGTAGTCTATATTGCAAATGAAGTAAAACCAAACATTGTAGAACAAAATCTTATGATGTACTGTTACGGTGACTGCAGAACAAAATCTTTTAGATTTATGGCCCGCTTCTTGTGGAATAAACATTTTTATGCCCATCCTTAAAGGAACTGTCTGATTACCTCTTTCACTCTGAGTATATTTTGTGTTCAACATTTTAATCTGTGAAATATAATTTATCTGCTTTCCTACACGTGCCCATCAGACTTAAATAACTTAAGTCTAATAGAACCCTCAAATCCTCATTGTTGCCTCAGGCCTGTCTGTAATCCATATCCACATTCTGACAACTGGTGAAAATGTTTTCGTAGTTAAGAAGTTTACAGTATTTAAATGTAGTAGAACATGTTTAATTTAATGAACATAATCCATGAACTAACAAATAAGGCATACAAAACGAATAAAATTAAGTTGAACAAGCTCCAGCAATGCATGCCGAAGTAACCAAGTCACTTAAACTTTAATTGCACTGAGCACTTTCATTCTAAAACAAAAAACTTCATCAGAGTGTGCATCATAATTAACATACCCCCTTCATAACAAAACATTGAACCAATCAAATTTAAAGTACATGCATAATTAATTAAGAAATGCTCACCTAAATCTTCCGCCATTAAAAAACAACTATCCATAAATAAAAGCAAAAGATAATAACCCTACATGAAATGAAATTAATGTAAAATTATACTGATATAAAAACATCTTTTAAGATTTTGTTTAAAATCTAAACAAAGAACTTAATATACAAACTCAGAAAATTCAAGGCCGTCATTCTTTGCACACTGCTAATTGAGATGACATCATTCAGACCAGGATTAACACTCCGGTTAAGTGTGAGCTGCCAAGTCATCCCACAAAACTTGCATAATATTAACATTGTCCTCTCTCTGATTATATTGCACATAGTCCACTTTAAAAAAAACACAGACTTCTTAAAACTGATAGCACTTCAAAGTTTGCTTGAACAAAGCATTAGAGTTTTTTCTTTTTGGTATCATAGTACTGTTCCCGAATCCTGCCCTTTAATTTTCTAATTGTTTTCCCAAAATAATGTGCAGGACACGAAACACACAGTACTGAGTGTGCTACCATACTAGAACCACAATTACCCCTACAAGGGCAGGGAAAAGTTCTGTCATACCCCTTGATTGAAATGTATGGCCCTTTGAATAAAGTGACATTGCTTACAGCGTACAGATTTTGTCATATAATTATGTTTACCCTTCAAGGTGATCGACGGAAATTCAAATACATTTTTAAGATTTCTCCCTCTACTGAAAACTGCTTCTGGGACCTCACCTAACTTAACCTTCAGTTCATCAGAAAAAAATCAAACTCCAGTTGTCACGTAATATTCTTACTGTGACAAAGGGAGATACTGCCAGCACAGCTAGTTGGAATTTTGTAAGCAATTGTATGTCATTGGTGAATATCAAAATGATTTGTGTAAGATGCTTGTGTTAAAAATGTATTAGAACTGTATGTCATCTGTATACCAAACTGGTTTGTACAGGCATGTGTGTTAAAAAATGTATTTTGTAAAGTGCTTGTGCTTAAAATATAACCACAGTGTGCCCTACTGGAAAAGAACAGAAATGTACAATGCACTATTGTAACTGTTTAAATGTATATATTTTAACAGTGGAAACTGGAACACAGGAGGTTAACTTCAGAAAAATAACTGAAATTAAATTACTTCATGGCTACACTGTAAAAAGATTGTATCTTTCAGTTTCAATGCAGCAAGGAGGCACAATGTCTAAAATTAGGGAGCTTTCTGTGTTGTCTCTAGGGTGAAATAATTACTAGTCTTGAAATGTGAAGGAATGTAATTGTTTTATGGCTTCCAGCATCTGCCAAACATCTGAGGTCTATGTATTTTCACGTGTAGAAGCAAAGTACTGCCAGCTTCCAGCAGTGAGGGTTTCACCTGGGATAGAGTCAGATGACAAGAAACAATGTCATCCTGCAAGCTATCCCTGCAATAATATTTTAGATATTATTTTGAGAAGTCGTGCTGTGGTAGCATTGTCGCCTCACAGTTATACGCTGTCCGGTTCGATTCTCAGCTAGAGCGTCTTCTGCGTGGAGACATGCGTGAATGGGCGTACCTTCGTTGAAGGTTGTGCGTCAGGCCTGGCAAGCCGGTACATAAAAATCAACTGCCATTCATTAGCGGACCGGAGTTCCGCTGTGGCGACCCCTGACCGGGAAAAGCCGAAAGACACAAACAAACATTTTGAGAAGTCTCTTGGTGAGACAGAGCATTCTGTATTCTGTCTTGGATCTGGCAACAAGAACCACCATTTACCACATTTGCCTTGCTCTGATGAAGTAAATTTCTAGAGAACAGTATAATTCTCTTAAATACAGTCAGGAATATAGTGAACTTTAATGTAGATATTTTTATTTATTTGAGACTGGCCTGTAATGTTGTTTTAAATATTTCCTGTGGTTTTGAACTCTGATGTCACTGTGATCATATACTGTGTATTTTCTTGGTCTTTTATATATTTAAATATTTCATTGTGGCTGATCTGTCTAGAGATATTTAAGTTTTGAGAGTACTTGCATGTTTATTTGGTGACACTGTGTGGGCCGTTCCTAATAGCCTTGCTATTGGTCAAACTACCATTTGTATTAATATTACACAGTAAGACTAGACACCTTTTGTGACACCCGCGCACTAGCCCAGTAATCAAGGAGCCTCAATCCTCAACACTAGCATTAGTGAGGGGGCATGCACATTGGGGGGATAACAAGTATACACACAGTAAAGTACAATTTCCCTTAAGAGCACACAGAGATCATAGTCAGTCTGGGGCTGGTTTCTCCCTTTCTGTCCAGATCCCCAATAAGACTCCCCACTGGCACAGCTATAGGGTTCAGATCTCAGCTGAGTAGTCAAGCCAGAATCTCCAGTACCCTCTCTGTCCAACCAGTGCTTCGTGTCCATGCCCAAGTAGCTGAAACACACACTTTGAGATTTGGTTTATATATAAACACGCAGACACCCCTGAGGAAGGCTGGCACAGGTTCTCTAGCTATACCCCCTCCTGCCAGGCTATAAGGTAATAATCACTGCCACCAACTACTCTTATCAGCCACTAATAAGGCCCTTCCCAAAGGATGATCAATTTCACTGTGTAATATTACTGTTATCCAAATAGTAAGTGTAACCCAGGGCTAAGGCTATTCTGGAGTTGCTTAGTACAGTATCACTAAATACATGCAAGCACTCTAGAGCTTACATTATCTCTACACAAAACAGCCACAGTTGAAATGTTTGAAAATATTTAATAATAAGTAATAAAAACACAAGACAATACTTATTACTTCAAAACAATGACATTACAGAGTTCAGAAATCACAGGGAAATGCTTTAAAATAATACCGTAGAATACTCTGACATAAATATAGAAAACAGCTAAACTAATCAGGCTATTATCTCTAAGAGAAATCACTGTTCCAAATAAATATCTTATTTGCAGAGCAAAGATAGAGTGCTGGTGAGTTGATGTGTTCAGGTTCAGACAAAATCCAAAATGCTCTGTCTTTCTGTCTGAGAAAGTCTTAAATTGGTAACACACAGTACTGCTGAGTCATTTCAGATTGCATCATTCTTAACTGTTCTGACTTAGTTTCCCAGGCTAACAGAAAATTTACATTTCTTTTTGTAATCTGTACCTGCAGGAAGCCACAGCAATAAAAGACATTTTACATGTAAAATCTAGTAATTAACTCTTGTCCTAAGACAATAGAAATAATTCCTTATTCCAGACATCCCATCTCCGAGCTTAATATCAGACAGTCATACAGTGCTTGACTTATCAACTTTCCTTCAGCAGAGTGCACTGTGGTTACATTTTTGAAGCTCAGTACAACATATAGTTTAATCGTAACATATAGATGTTCATCGTGTTTCACTGTTGCAGTCATTACTCTTGGGTTATCCTGCTGGCAGGCTACCCGCAGTCGGCCTGAATTCCAAAGTCCTGGTCCGGCGTCGGTTGCTGTCGCCTCTTCCCTGACGTCAGTACGCCAGGGGTATAAAAGATGTAGCCGACGCCATTTTCTTTTTTTTTCTTGCCGCGCGGTGCCCGAAGCAAAAGCAGTTCACAGGTGCCGGTCGACCAACTCCTGAGATTTTCAAATCCAAATTTCAGAACCAAAGTCTTCATTAAAGCTAAGTACCCCATTGGGGAAACTTTTTTCTTGCTCCAGACCGATGTCAGAAAAAGTTAACAATTGTATTTCTTGTGGGAAGCAAATACCTCATAAGGATTTTCACTCTTACTGTATTCCTTGCCTAGGCCCTGACCACGACGTTGCTAGCTGTCGGTTTTGTGCTAGATTTAACCAACTCACTATTAAGCGTCGGTTCGATTTTGTATTTCATTACTTTGGCCGAAGGTTACTTATATAATGCCATCAGAAAAGCCGATGACCGGAGTTTACAAAAAATGCAAGGACAAGGAAAAGGATAGGCATCTGAGGTCCAAAACTGACGACTAGGCCTCCGTTAGGCCAGTCGCCGGTCCTCAGTGACATGCTTTCGCAGCCCCTGGCGCCCGCTATCTCAGAGCCACAGGCCACTTCCGACTCCCACGTGGAGCCGACTGGGCCTCTGGATACTCAAGGTATTGGACACTCGGAAATCATTCCCTCAGATGGGTCCGGAGCCGCTGAGCAGGCATCGGCTTCTGAGGGTGTCTTCAGACCTACACAGTTATATGTTAAACCATCTTCGGCTTCAAAGACAAACTAAAGCAGCTCTAAAGACAAAGAAACAAGTACAGAATTCTCCTACTTCAGACTTCTATGCCTAAAAAACAGATGCTTAAAATGGCCGAAGACCTAATTACTTTGATCAGAGGTTCCCATCCCCCTCCTGATAAGAGGCCTAGGCAAGAGACAGAATATGATTCTTTTATTCAGGTTTCTATTTCCTCTGATTCTTCTTCTGAACAGGATTATTCTATTCCTCCCTATGAGGATTCTGATGCTGAAGAATCCATTCCTTCAGTCTCTCCTCCTGAGGATTATTCTTTTGGGGAAACCCTGCATACTATGAGGGAGCATTTCCACTGGGAGAGCCAAGATTACTCAGAATCTAAGAAAAGACTCGGAGACTTTCTGCTTCTTCCCCAACACAGACCCCTTGCTATTCCACCTGTTCTAGACATTGTAGATGTATTTTCAGAGTCCGGCCTGTCCCCTGACTCTTTCCACCCTGCACCTGCTAAGCCTGACAGATACTACAGGGTCACAGATTCTCATAAATTCCTGTATAAAAACCCCGCTGCTGACCCAGAAACTATATCTCAGGGTCCCAAAGGGGTCAAAGCTTCCACTGCAAAAAGCCCCGTCCCCTCTGATAGGGATTCTAGGGCACTGGACAGATGGGGGAAAAAAGTTTACACTTCTGCTACCTTGGCTGTAAGGGCTTTAAATTGTCAGTTTCATATGCTTAAATATCAGCAATATTTAATGTCACTGCTTAAACATTAAATGTTGACAAATTCTGAGTGCTCAGAGAACAAGGAAATGCAGGATTTATTGCATGCAGCTGAACAAGTGGGAAAACATACTTTGCAATGTGGTTATGATTCACTGGAGGCCTCTTGCAGGGCTGCTGTTACAGGTTCTGTTATTAGAAGGCATGCTTGGTTAAAGGAACAGAATCTGCCTGATCATGTTAAAGCAAAATTATTAGATGCTCCATTACAGCATGATACTTTGGTGCTAAAGCTGAAGAGGTGTTGAAGAAAATGGAGGATAAAGCGAAATCCATGCAGACAGTTAAGGATTTCTTCCAGGTACAGCCACCCAGATTTAGTAGGAACTGGCTTTCAGAAAATTGGTCCTTTCCAGTGTCAGACAGGCCATAAAGAGGCAGATACAGACATCCTAGAGGCAGATCTCAGCCTCAAGGCTTTTACAGGCCTAAACAATGGGGTGCTCCTACCTCCAAAAGCGGAGAAGACAAAGCACAAACTTACAGGAAACAGTCCCAATGACTTTCCTCTGTCAGATCCAAGCACTTTTCTTTTGGCAGCCCCCTTAGGGGAAAACTAGCACTCTTCACCAAATTGGCAAATGATTACACAAGACAAGTGGGTCTTGAACATAGTGTCCCAAGGCTACAGGTTCCATTTTCACACCTTACCAAGGGCAAAAGGTATGCCAGACCTGCCACACAATCAATGGGCAGAGGCACAAAAGCAAATTACAGCCCTCATGGACATGGGGGCCATTCAACAAGTACCACAACAAGAGCAGGGGCAAGGATTTTACTCCAGACTTTTCTTAGTGCCCAGAAAGGACAAAACCTGGAGACCAATACTGGACCTGTCTATACTAAACATGTTTCTGGAGGTTCCAAAATTCAAGATGTTGACTCTACAGCAGCTACTGCCCATGCTGGGCAAGAAAGCTTGGCTCGTAACTTTGGGCCTAAAAGAGGCATACCTGCATGTCCCAATCAGACAATCTTGCAGAAGATACCTCAGATTCATAGCTGGCTCAATGCATTACCAATTCTCTACACTGCCATTTAGCTTATCTACTGTGCCCAGGGTCTTCACAAAATGCCTGGCTCCAGTAATTGCATTTTGCAGACAGAGGAATACAAATATATCCCTACTTGGATGACTGCCTTATTCAAGCAGAGAACAAAGACATACTTCTAAAGCATCTGGCGTTTGTAAAAAGATTACTAATTTGCCTAGGGTACACAGTAAACGAAAATAAATCAAAACTAGTACCCTCTCAAGAGATAATATTCCTGGGTGCAAGTTTAAATACAACTCCCTAGATGGCTTATCTCACGCCAGACAAACAAAGGCAACCGACTTCTTACTTCAAAAAGTTGACAACAAAGACCCAGTTATCTGCAAGGAAAATCCTGCAGGCCTTGGGCTTCATGGCATCCTGCATTCTACTAATTCCATATGCCAGACTGCATATGAGGAAACTACAATGGTATCTAAAAAGTGTTTGGACTCAGCATTGCCACAGCCTGGAGATGGTAATTACCCTCATTCCCTGCCTGCAACAGGAGTTTCGATGGTAGGCACAGGCCTGTCACCTCAACAAGAGTCTGCCATTTCACTTTACCCACGGCCAGACAGACACTGACAATGGATGCATCAGATTATGCCTGGGGGGCCCATATGGCAGGAAAATGTATTCAGGGCACATGGCCTGCAAGCCAGATGCATTTTCACATCAATCAAAAAGAGATGCTAGCTGTTCAGAATGCCCTGACAGCTTTCAAGGATCTGCTTCATCCAGGACAGCTACTGATAAAAACAGACAATACTACGGTCGTGTGGTACATAAACAAGCAGGGAGGCACACATTCTTACCCCCTCTGCAGACAAACAATGACCTTATGGGACACAGCATTGACTTATCAAGTTCACTTGCAAGCACAATTCCTGCCAGGAAAAACAAATGCTCTGGCAGACGAATTAAGCAGAAACCTCATGGATCCCCACGAGTGGAAACTGGATCCACAAGTCTTCAGCATGATAACAAGGAAATGGGGATGCCCAGACATAGATCTATTTCCCTCCCCTCACAACTGCCAATTACAGAGATTTTGCACAAGGATTTATCACAAACAAGCATGGAGAGTGGACGTCCTATCCTTCAGTTGGAAAAATCTATCAGTATATGCCTTTCCTCCACTGCCTCTCCTTCCCAGGGTACTCCTAAAGGTCAGACAAGAGAAGCCAAAAATGATACTGATTGCACCAGACTGGCCACGCCAGCACTGGTACCCAGTCCTAAAGAGCTTGTCTCAAGGTCCAGCATGGATATTGCCTCAAACTTCTCACTTGCTGACCCAACAAAACAGTCAGATCCTGCACAGCCAACTCAGGACCTTAAATCTGGCAGCATGGCGGATAATGTAGCCATTCAGAACACTCCTCTTTCAAAAGCTGTTATGGATGTTATCTTGGAGGCCAGGAGGCCCAGTACCAGAAAATCTTATGCAGAAAAAATGGAAAAGATTCTGTGCTTGGAACCAAGAACAAGGCATTGACATGCATATACCAAATATCCCTTAGATTTTACAATACCTAACTGAGATGCTGGACAAAGGCCTTTCCTTTTCATCAGTTAAGATTCATGCCTGTGCCATTTCAGCCCATTACAATATGGAACCACCTATCTTTTCTCATCCTTTAATAAGGCAATACCTCAGAGGGGCCAAAAACATCAGGCCTCCAAGGAGAGCATCAATTCCTGCATGGGACCTAAATTATGTCTTGGAAAAACTCACACTGCCTCCTTTTGAGCCAGCCTCAACAGCTGATATAAAATTTTTATCCTGGAAAACAGCTCTGCTTCTAGCAGTAACATCTGCAAGACGAGTCTCGGAGTTACAAGCACTCATGGCTGTGGAACCTTTTATCATTTTTCATCCAGACAGGGTTTCTCTGAGGACAAACCCAACATTTATGCCTAAGGTGGTGTCCAGTGTGGCCCTCAACCAAACCATTCACTTGCCTACCTTTTATCCAAACCCACAGAACAAGGGTGAGAAAATTCTGCATTATTTGGACATACACAGGCAGCTACGCTTCTACTTGGACAGAACTAAAGCTTTCAGAAAGACTAAGCAACTTTTAGTGTCATATGCTGCAGGATCACAAGGAAAGGCTGTCTCAAAACAGACTATTTCTAAATGGATAGGCCACTGCATTCATTTCTGCTACTTTCAGCATGGCAAGTCAGTGCCTAAGGGCATCAAGCCTCATTCTACCAGAGCAGCAGCCACTTCAGTAGCCTTCCTCAGAGGAGTACCAACCAAAGACTGCAACTTGGAGTTCAGTGCACACTTTTACAAAGCACTACCACTTACCTCTTTACTCTAAATCCAGAGCAGGCTTTGCCACTGCAGATGTTCATCGTGCATACAGCTGCAGTCATAACAGTTGGGTTCTCCTGCGTCAGGCGGGTCCTCGGTCGGCCGAATTCCAAAGTCTAGGTCTGGCGTCGGTTGTCGTCGCCTCCTCCCTGACGTCAGTGTGACAGGGGTATAAAAGAACCAGCCGACGCCATTTTCTTCAGTCTTTCTTGCCGCGCGGTGCCCGAAGCAGAAGCAGTTCGCAAGTGCCGGTCGGCCAGCTCCTGAAATTACGAAAATTTTGAAACCGAAGTCTTCTTGAAAGCTAAGTACCCCGTTGGGGAAACTTTTCTTGCCTCAGACCGATGTCAGACAAAGTTAATAATTGTATTTCATGTGGGAAGAAAATACCGCATAAGGATTTCCATTCCCTCTGTATACCTTGTTTAGGCCCAGACCACGACGTCTCGGTCTGTCGCTTTTGTGCTACATTCAACAAACGCACCATTAAGCATCGGGTGGAGTTCACCCAGCATTACTTTGGAAAAACATTTAACTATATTATGTCATCGGATACTCCGACTCCAGTTTTGTCTAAAAAACGCAAAGATAAGGACCGACACACGAGGTCCGCGGCCTCTACCGACACCACGCCGAAGCCGATTACACGTGGTCCGGTTCTCAGCGAGGCACCTATGCAGCCCCCGACTACCGACGACACTTCATTGGCGGTGTCTCCTGTGCCCGAGGTCGCAGACTCCTCGGCCCACACCCCGACTACTAATACCGAAGCCACTCTTGGAGTTGAACCTCAAAATGTGGACAGGTCTACCTCCACTCAAGGTGTCTTCAGACCTTCCTCTTCTTTTTCCATCAAGGCTTTCACTAAGTCTAAAGCAGCCATGCATTCTAAGAGACAAGCTACACAGGGCCCATCTCCAGGCCCCATGCCTAAAAAACAGATGCTTAAAATGGCTGAGGATTTAATTACTCTTATCAGGGGTTCTCAACCCCCTCCTGACAAAAGGCCCAGAGTGGAGGAAGAATCCCCCTCCTCTGATCAGGGCTCCATTATTTCAGAGCACTCTGATGATCAGGAACAACCTTACTCCCCTTTTGAAGACTCTGATGCAGAGGAGTCCATTCCTTCTGTATCCCCCCCAGAGGATTACTCATTTGGGGAAACCTTGCATACCTTAAGGGAACACTTCCACTGGGAAGGCCAAGATTATTCTGATTCCAAGAAAAGGCTTAGGGAATTTCTCTTGCTACCTCAGCACAGGCCTCTGGCTATACCTCCTGTCTTGGACATCCTTGATGATGTTTACTCGGAGGCCTGCCTTAACCCGGATTCTCTGCCTCCAGCCCCAGTCAAGCCTGACAGGTACTACAGGGTTCCTGACTCACACCAATTTCTGTACAAAAGCCATGCTGCTGACCCAGAAACCATCTCACAGGGCCCCAAGGGAATTAAGGCCTCCACTGCTAAAATCCATTACTTTCCGAAAGAGATTCCAGATCCTTAGAAAGGTGGGGAAAAAGGTATATACCTCGGCCACCTTAACCATGAGGGCCCTAAACTGTCACTTCCATATGCTAAAATACCAACAGTTTTTGTTATCACAATTGAAAAGTAAAATGTCACAACCTGAACAACCAGACTTGAAGGAGTTGCAGGATTTGATGCATAGTGCAGAACAAGTGGGTAAGCATACCTTACAATGTGGTTTTGATGCTCTAGAGGCCTCATGTAGAGCTGCTGTTACAGGATCAGTCATACGTAGACATGCCTGGCTCAAGGAACAAACCTTGCCTGATCATGTCAAAGCTAAATTACTAGATGCCCCTCTACAAAAGGATGTATTATTTGGTGCTAATGCTGAGGAGGTATTAAGGAAAATGGAGGAAAAGGCTAAATCAATGCAAACTGTGAAAGATTTTCTACAGGTACAACCCCCACGTTTCAGTAGAAATTGGCCTTCCAAAAATTGGTCCTTTCCAGCCACGGACAGACCCCAAAGAGGTAGATACAGGCGCCCGAGGGGCAGAGGACAATCCCAAGGATCGTTTAGAGGCAGACAATGGCAAGCTCCTACACAAAGAGGTGGTGAGGACAACTCGCAGTCTTTCAGAAAGCAAACCCAATGACTTTCCCCTTTGCATGCCAAGCAAGATTCAAATGGCAGCCCCCTTAGGAGGAAAACTGGCATTATTTTCAAAAAATTGGCATATTGTCACAAAAGACAAATGGATCCTGGACATTATAAACAGAGGCTACAGATTCCATTTTCACACCCTTCCAAAAATGAGAGGAGTGCCAAACCTGCCACACAATCAAAGGGCAGAGGCACAAAGGCAAATAACAGATCTCATAGACATGAAAGCTATTCAAGAGGTACCTACGCACGAACAAGGTCAAGGTTTTTATTCCAGACTATTCCTGGTACCAAGGAAGGGAAAAGATTGGAGACCTATTTTGGACCTATCCATCCTAAACACATTTCTACTCATACCAAAATTCAAGATGCTCACTCTACAGCAGCTTCTTCCCATGCTGGGCAAGGAGTCTTGGCTGGTAACGTTGGACCTCAAGGAGGCATACCTGCATGTCCCAATCAGACAAAATTGCAGAAGATACCTCAGATTTCTTGCAGGTTCAACCCATTATCAATTCTCTGCATTGCCCTTTGGCTTATCTACTGCACCCAGAGTATTCACGAAATGCCTGGCATCAGTAATTGCCTATTGCAGACTTCAAGGGATACAAATATACCCCTATTTGGACGACTGCCTGATCCAAGCAGACAGCAAGCACATTCTTCTGAAACATCTGGCTTATGTAATAATGTTGTTGAACTCTCTGGGATACACAGTCAACAAAAAGAAATCAAAGCTAATACCCTCTCGGAAGATAATTTTCCTGGGTGCCAACTTGAACACAAACACCCAGATGGCCTACCTCATGCCAGAGAAGCAGGGGCAACTAACACAATACTTCAGAGCACTAGCAAATTGCACCAGGCTGACTGCAAGGAAAATCCTGCAGGCTCTGGGATTCATGGCATCTTGCATCTTATTAATCCCATGTGCAAAGCTGCATATGAGGAAACTTCAATGGTACCTGAAAAACCTATGGTCTCAACACAGCCACAGTTTGGAAACAATAATACCACTAATTCCATGTCTACAAAAGGAATTTCTGTGGTGGGCTGAAGCATGCCAAACAAACACAGGTCTCCCATTCAGCAAGCCTTAAGCAAATCAAGTCATCACAACAGACGCCTTGGACTACGCCTGGGGGGCGCACATGACGAATCGGTGCATTCAGGGCAAATGGTCACAAAAAGAAAAGCACCTTCACATTAATCAAAAGGAAATGCTAGCAGTAATAAATGCTATCATAGCTTTCAAAGACCTTCTACAACCAGGTCAACTATTGATAAGAATGGACAACACCACAGTTATGTGGTACATAAACAAGCAGGGAGGAACACATTCATACCCCCTATGCAGACTGGCCATGTCACTTTGGAACATGGCCATGGACTTACAAATTGAACTACAAGCACAGTACTTGCCAGGCAAGGAAAACACGCTGGCAGACAACCTAAGCAGAAATATGACAGATCCACACGAATGGAAGTTGCATCCAAAAGTTTTTACAGAAAGAATCCAAGCATGGGGAAGGCCAGACATAGATCTCTTTGCCTCCCACAAAAATCACCAATTGACAAAATTCTGCTCAAGGATTTTCCATCCAAAGGCCTGGAGAGTGGACGCTCTCTCTTTCAGTTGGAAATCAATGACAGTTTATGCCTTCCCACCTCTTCCTCTGCTGCCCAAAGTTCTACTGAAAACCAGAGCAGCCAGACCAAAGATGATTCTCATTGCTCCAGACTGGCCAAGACAACACTGGTACCCACTCCTGAGGAGCCTGACGCATTCCCCGCCATGGACCCTGCCTCTAATGCCTCTTCTCCTGACTCAGCACAGCTTCAAAACTCTCCACAGCCAGCTAAAAACACTCAATCTAGCCGCATGGAAGATTCCTTAGCATCACAACAGACCCTACTCTCCAAGGAGGTGCAGGATGTCATTTTGGAGGCCAGAAGGCCGTCTACTAGAAAGGCTTACTCCGCAAAATGGAAACGGTTTTGTGTCTGGAATGAGAAAAAGGGCCAGGATCCTGGAAAATTGAATTTACCTCAAATACTACAGTATCTAGCTGAGCTGCTAAGCAGTGGACTTTCATTCTCCTCCATCAAAATCCATGCCTCAGCCATTTCTGCAGAATACAACACTGATCCACCCTTGTTCTCTCACCCCCTCTTAAAACAGTTCCTCAGAGGGGCTAAGAATCTAAGACCCCCAAGGAAACAACCAGTACCTGCTTGGGATCTCAATTTCATTCTGGAAAAGCTGACCTTGCCTCCCTTTGAGCCAGCTGCCTCATCAGATTTGCAATATTTGTCCTGGAAAACAGCTTTCCTTCTGGCTATTACCTCAGCTCGCAGAGTTTCAGAACTACAAGCTCTCATGGCTGTGCAGCCTTTTATCATCTTCCATCAGGACAGAGTTTCCTTACGAACCAACCCGTCCTTTATGCCTAAAGTGGTATCCAGGGTAGCTTTGAATCAGGCCATACACTTACCTACCTTTTACCCTAATCCTCAAAACAAAGGGGAGAGATTACTACATTCCTTGGACATTCATAGACAACTGCGTTATTATTTGGACAGAACAAAGCCTTTCAGAAAATCAGAACAGCTCTTTGTGTCCTATGCTGTAGGAGCTCAAGGAAAGCCAATTTCCAGACAATCTCAAAATGGATAGCCCACTGCATACATTTTTGCTATTCTTTTCATGGCAAAACTATGCCTACAGGCATCAGATCCCACTCCACAAGGGCCACAGCTACCTCTGCAGCTTTCCTCTGAGGAGTTCCTACCAAAGATATTTTGGAAGCAGCCACTTGGAGTTCTGTGCATACCTTCTCCAAGCACTACCACCTACCATTATACTCCAAATCTAGAGCAGGCTTTGCCACTGCAGTCTTGCAGGGCATTTTGGCTCCTCCTAGTTCCACCTAGTGCCTACCACCCCTTTCTTAGCTTTGGGATTCTACCCATCTGTTATGACTGCAGCTGTATGCACGATGAACATAGTACCGTTTTGTACCTACCATAAATGTAGATGTTTTAGTGCTAATACAGCTGCACTCCAGGTTTCCCTCCCTCCTTCCCCTCTTCGGACAGGCCTATTGGCTAACACCTCCTCATACAACCTGATTGGGGTATTCAGTTATGGTGTATTTGCTTGCAACTACTGTATTTTGATTATATTGCATTTTTTTATCACACAAATTTATGTATTGCCTTCCTTCTGGGGGCACCTGACATCTGGGGCAAGAAAAACTGAAGAAAATGGCGTCGGCTGGTTCTTTTATATCCCTGTTGCACTGACGTCAGGGAGGAGGCGACGACAACCGACGCCGCACCTAGACTTTGGAATTCGGCCGACCGAGGAACCGCCTGACGGCAGGAGAACCCATCTGTTATGACTGCAGCTGTATTAGCACTCGAACATCTACATTTATGGTAGGTACAAAACTGTACTTTCTGCAGGGCCTCATAGCCTCTCCTAATCCTATTTAGTCCAACCTCCCATCCTCTGCTTTGGGATTCAACACAAGAGTAATGACTACAACAGTGAAACACGATGAACATAGTACAGTTGTGTACCTACCATAAATATAGATGTTCGAGTGTATTCACTGTTGCAGTCCAGGTTACCCTCCCACCGTCCCCCTTTCTTTTGCTGGGGTTTATCTGTACTTCTCTATTCTATACAACCTATGTGGTGTATTTGCTTGTAGATGAAGGAAATGTTTCTTTACTGCATGTATGTGTATTGGAATAATATTTTTAGCCTACCCTTTTGGGGGCACCTGACATGTGGGGCAAGAAAAACTGAAGAAAATGGCATCGGCTGCATCTTTTATACCCCTGGCGCACTGACGTCAGGGAAGAGGCGACAGCAACCGACACCGGACCAGGACTTTGGAATTCAGGCCGACTGTGGGTAGCCTGCCAGCAGGATAACCCAAGAGTAATGACTGCAACAGTGAATACAGTCGAACATCTACATTTATGGTAGGTACACAACTGTACTTTCTCTTTACATTTGTAGAGCAAGCCTGTGGATTACATTAATATTTACGACATAGAATTACCTACAAAATTTTATCTAGCTAGGCTGGCAGCCTTCACATATCTTCACATATCTCCCCCCAAGTAGAACTCAAGCTAGTTTTTCAAGTGGGTTAGGTCTGTCTGAGTATACCTTGCATCATTCCGTGTCTTGAGAGCCCATCTGCATTGGCATTGCTAAGCCCACTGCTGTGCTGCACTGACATATATACTTGCAACCTGAGGCTCATTCTTAGCAAGTTGGCATTTTGCTGGCTGGCTCGGTGTAACCATGTTAGGGGATTGTGATCTGTAACTACAGTGAATTTCCTTCCACACAGGTAAGGCTGAAGTTTCTGCAGTACCCACACTATGCCTAGACATTCCTTTTCTACAGCTGCATAGCATTCCTCCCTGGGTTGGAGCCTATGACTGAGATAAGCCACTGGGAGCTCTTCTCCCTCTGAAGAAATCTGGCTAAGTACAGCCCCCTTCCCATGGTTCAAAGCATCCAGCTCCACAACAGATTCTTTGCTGTAGTCTGGACTAGCTAACACGGGGTCCTTCCAAAGCTTCTTTAAGCTTCTGGAATGGCTGCTCACATGCTGGGGTCCACAGTACCTTATCTGGCCAGTTTTTCCTAGTCAGGTCTGTGAGAGGAGCAGCTATGGTACTGTAACTGGGGATGAACTTTCTGTAGTACACTGCTGTCCCTAAGAATGCCCTCACCTGCGTTTTCATAACAGGTGCAGGCCATGCCTGAATGGCTTCCACTTTGGCATGTTTTGGCCTGATCTTACCACTCCCCACGCTATGTCCCAGGTAGGATACCTCTGCTCTACCCACCTGACATTTGCTCGGCTTAATGGTCAACCCTGCCCTCTGTAGTCTACCCAGCACCTCCCTGACATGTTGAAGGTGCTCTTGCCAGGAATGGCTGCAGATGGCAATATCATCTAGGTAAGCAAGGGTAAATCCTCCTGCTCCTGCTAGGATGTGATCTACCAGCCTCTGGAAAGTTGCTGGGGCATTTTTCATCCCAAAGGGTATCTTTGTGAACTCATACTAGCCAAAAGGAGTCACAAAGGCTGACCTCTCTCTAGCACTGGGAGTCGAGGGCATCTGACAGTAACCCCTTGGTAAGATCAATAGTGTTAAGATACTTAGCCCCACCCAGCTGCTCTAGGGCTTCATCTGTCCTAGGCATGGGGTAAGCATCTGACTCTGTGTGACTATTTAATTTCCTGTAGTCAACACAGAACCTGGTGTTGCCATCCTTCTTTGGCACCACCACCACTGGGGAGGCCCAGCAACTGCTGGACTCTTGAATTACCCCCAGTTCCAACATTTCCTGTATCTCCTCCCTCAGAGTCTGTTTGACTCTCTCAGGCAACCTGTACAGGGCCTGTCTAATAGGCTTATGGGGTCCTGTATCCACCTTGTGCTGCACCAGGTAGGTGCACCCTGGTTTCCCAGTGAACATAACCCCAAACACCTGTAACACTGCACAGACTTCTTGAACCTGGTTAGGAGATAGCTGCTGGGACATTGCTACCCCTTCCACTGAGGTGTCAGTCTGAGCCTCACTGAGGAGATCAGTCACCAGATCTCCCTCAGACTCCTTCTGCAATCCACTGCAAATACTTACTAAGGTTTCATTATGTTAACTTGGTTCAATTTATGCCCCTGCTTAGCAGCTCTACCATGTAGTTAACATCACTTACCTTTCTTACCACCTTGTAGGGTCCCTCCCAAGCTGCTTGCAGCTTGTGTCTGACAGGAATGACAACCATTACCTGCTGCCCTATAGCATACCCTGTAGCTCGAGCATTCCTGTCATACAAGATGTTTTTCAGCTGTTGGGCTTCTGTCAGATTCTCCTGGGCCAAGCCCATGAGTTCCCTGAGCCTTGTCCTAAGGTTTAGAACATAATGCCACAACAGACTCCTTGTGAGATTTACACTCACCTTCCCACTCATCTCGAATTAAATCTAGAGGTCCTCTTACCTTATGACCATACAGCAACTCAAAGGGTGAAAATCCTGTGGATTCCTGGGGAACCTCTCTGTAAGCAAATAACAGATTGGGAAAATACTTGTCCCACTCCCTCTTAAACTGGTCTGCAAATGCCCGTAGCATGGACTTGATTGTAGAGTTTAACCTCTCAACAAGACCATTAGTCTGGGATGGTAGGGCGTGGTCTTCAGGTGCTTCACCCCACAGTACTTTCTAAGACAAGCCAGCAGGTCGGACATGAAATTGGCATCTAGTATTTCTTTTGGGAAACCTACCCTGCTGAAAATCTCTAACAAAGCATTTGCCATCTTTTCTGCCTCAGTGGAGGACAAAGCCACTGCCTCAAGGTATCTTGTAGCATAATCTACTACCCCTAGGATTTACCTTTTCTCTGTGGAACTTGGGGTACTCAGAGGCCCCGCAGTATCTAAAGCTACCCTCTGAAATGGTTCCTCAGTCACAGGCAAAGGCATCAAAGCTGCTCTTACCTTGACTCCTGCCTTGCTTACATTTTAGCACTGCTCACAGGTCCTGCAGTACCCTGTTACATCTCTGGAAATCCTAGGCCAATAGAAGTTCTGCACAATACGTTTCTTTGTACATTTTATGCCCATATGACCTGCAAAGGGAATATCATGGGCTATGACTATACGTGCCAGATGATAGGCTCTAGGCACTACCAACTGCTGTATCCTCTCACCTTCTAGCCCTCACTTAGAGGTCCACTCTCTGTACAGTAACCCTTTGTCCCAGTATACAGATTCCCCCTTCCCTTGAGAATCAGGTGCCTCCCTAGCTACCTGCCTCAGGCCTTGTAATGTAGAGTCTGAGAGCTGAGCTTGTCTCAACTCTCTCTGTAACCCTTCCCAGCTCCCCTTCTACAGGAAGTCTGGTATCCTCTGACAACTGTGCGTCACTGTTAGCCTGGGTACTACTACTGACTTCTACCTTTGCAGTCACTCTGTCCAAGAGGCCATCAGTACCCATAAGCAGCTGCTGCTCACTTCCAGTCTCACTGCTATAAGGTAGCTCCCTCCCTGAAGTAACCACCTCACCAGTCCTGGCTGCAAGTGTTCGGTCTGTCTTGGTCTCCCGCAGGCTATGCTTGTCTTCAAGTGTGACTGCGTTTAACTGCATGAGCACATGGTACTGCATTATCAAAGTCATTCCCTATCAGGACATCTGCAGGGATATCCTCAAACGCACCTACTTGCTGCCTTCCTTTTCCACCCTCCCAGTCAAGGTGAACCCTAGCCAAAGGTATTTGGAATGGGGTCCCTCCTAAAGCTCTGACTGGAGTAGACTGCACAGGCAAGTAGTGCTCCTCTGTAAGCATGTCCCAGTGTAGCTATGGATATTGTGGGGCTTCTGAGTACCCCAACTTCCACAGGGAAGAAGTATATCCAATGTTAGTAGATTATGCTACCAAATACCCTGAGGTGATGGCTCTGTCAGAAAAGCTGACAAATTCTTTGCTAGAGATTTTCAGCAGGGTTGGTTTCTCAAACGAAATACTGACTGACAGAGGTGCCAATTTCACATTAGACCTGCTGGCTTGGGAACACTGTGGGTTGAAGCACCTAAAGACCCCACCTCCTACCATCACCAGTGTAATGGTCTTGTTGAGAGGTTTAAACTCTACACTAAAGACCATGTTATGGGCATTTGCAGGCCAGGGAGTGGGACAAATATTTGCCCCATCTGTTGTTTGCTTACAGAGATGTGTCCCAGGAATCCAAAGGTTTTTCACCCCTTGATTTGCTTTATGGGCATAGGGTGAGGGGACATCTAGATTTGATTAACAGTGAGTGGGAATGTGAGTGTGAATCCCACAAGGAGTCTGTTGTGGCATATGTCCTAAACCTCAGGACAAGGATCAGGGAACTCATGGACTTGGCCCAGGAGAACCTGGCAGAAGCCCAACAGCAGAAAAGGTCTTGTATGACAGAAATGATCAAGATAGAGAGTATGCTGTGGGGCAGCAGGTTATGGTTCTCATTCCTGTCATACACAACAAGCTGCAGGCAGCTTGGGAGGGACCCTTCAAAGTGGTGAGGAAGGTCAGTGATGTTAACTACATGGTAGAACTGCTAGTCGGGAGGCAGGACCACAAGCTTGTACCATGTTAACATGATGAAACTTTACCAGTGATAGGGATGCCCTTGTGCTAAGTATTTGCAGTAGGAGGCAGGAGTAGTCTGAGGGGGATCAATGGCTGCAGGGAGCCAGCCATCAAAATTCCAAGTTACTGTGGTGGAGCCTATGGTTGCAGGCATATGATGTGACAGTGCAGCACTGCAGTAGGGTTAACAATGCCAACGCAGATGAGCTCTCGACAGAGTATAGGGTAATGTATTCCCAGAGAGGCTCATCCCTTTCAAGCAACATTTCTCAAGTGTCACTTGAAAAAACTAGCTTGACTCTTCAAGGGGAGGAAGAGGTGTAACAAAGGGAGATACTGCCAGCCCAGCTAGCTGGAATTTTGTAAATAATTATATGTCATTTGTGAATATCAAAATGAATTGTGTAAGATGGTTGTGTTACAAATGTATTAAAACTGTATGTCATGTGTGTATTAAATTGGTTTGTACAGACGTGTGTTAAAAAAGGTATTTTATAAAGTGCTTGTGCTTAAAGTGTGACCACAGTGTGCCCTACTGGAAAAGAACAGAATTGTACATGCACTATTGTAACTGTTTAAATGTATATATTGTAATAGTGGAAACTGGAATACAGCAGGTTAACTTCAGAAAAATAACAAATTAAATTACTTTATGGCTACACCATAAAATATTGTATCTTTCCATTTCAATGCAGCAAGGAGATACAATGTCTAAACTAGGGAGCTTTCTGTATTGTTTCTAGGGCGAAGTAATTACTAGTCTTGAAATGTGAAGGAATGTAATTTTTTATGACTTCCAGCATTTGCCAAAGATCTGAGGTGTATGTATTTTCACATTTAGATGCTAAATACTGCAAGCTTCCAGCAGTGGGAGGTTCACCTGGGATAGAGTCAAATGACAAGTAATGATGTCATTCTGCATGCTATCCCCAGCAGTAATATTTGAGATATTAATTTGAGAACTCTCAGAGAGAGAGAGAGAGAGAGAGAGAGTGCATTCTTTATTCTGTCTTGGACCTGGCATCAAGAAGAACCATTCACCACAACATCTGCCTTGCTCTGATTAAGTAAGTTTCTAGAGAACAGTATAATTCTTTTAAATACAGTCAGGAATATAGTGAAGTTTAGTGTAGATATCTTTCTTTCTTTATTTGAGACTGTCCTGCAATGTTGTTTTAAATATTTTATGAGATTTTGAACTCTGATCTCACTTTGATTATATATTGAGTAGATGTTCATTGTGTTACCCTGCTGCAGTCATCACACTTGGGTTATCCTGTCGTCAGGCGGTCCCGCAGTCAGCCGGATTTCCAAAGTCTTGGTCCGATGTCGGTTGCTGTTGCCTGATCCCTGACGTCTGTGCACCAGGGGTACATATACTGCAACCGACGGCATTTTCTTCAGTCTTTCTTGCCGAGCGGTGCCCGAAGCAGAAGCAGTTCGCAAGTGCCGGTCGGCTGACTCCTGAGATTGTCGAATTCGAATTTCAGACCGAAGTCTTCTATAAAGCTAAGTACCCCGTTGGGGAAACTTTTCTTGCCTCAAACTGATGTCAGAAAAAGTTAGCAATTGTATTTCTTGTGGGAAGCAAATACCTCATAAGGATTTTCATTCTTATTGTATACCTTGCCTAGGCCCTGATCACGACGTCACTTCTTGTCGTATTTGTGCTAGATTTAATAAGCGTACTATTAAAAGACGATTTGATTTTGCACGACACTTTTTTAGTAGAAAATTTAACTATAACATGCCGTTGGAGCTATTGACTACCGGCGTGCACAAAAAGCGCAGGGACAAGGACCGACAGCCCAGGCCTAAGCCCGATTCCGAGGCCTCTGTTGATCCGGTCTCCGGTTCTCCGGTTATCAGTGAGGCTCCGACGCAGCCCCTGACTACCGCAGTTCTGGAACCCAAGACCACTACGGATATTTTGACGGAATGTACTAGGCCGACGCAGCCTTTTACTTCAGGCCCTTCCGACAATTTACCTTCCAAGGACATCGGTACTTCAGAAACGCCATCGGTTTCTGAAGGCGTATTCAGACCGACGACTCTTACAGTCAAAACTTTTTCCAAGTCAAAGACTCCTTCTAAATCAAAAAAGACTACACTTCAGTCTCCTGTTCAAGGTCCTATGCCTAAGAAACAGATGCTCAAAATGGCTGAAGATTTGATTTCTCTTATCAGGGATTCTCAGCCTCCTCCTGACAAAAGGCCTAGACAAGAGGAAGATTCTGATTCCTCTGAGCAACTGTCTATTTCTTTGGATTCCTCTGAGGACCAAGACTATTCCTTCTCTCCTTATGAAGATTCTGATGCTGAGGATTCTATTCCCTCAGCTTCTCCTCCTGAAGACTACTCTTTTGGGGAAACTTTACACACTATGAGGGAACATTTTCACTGGGAAGGTCAGGATTACTCTGATTCCAAGAAAAGGCTCAAGAGAGTTTCTTTTACTCCCCCAGCACAGACCTCTAGCCATCCCTCCTGTTTTGGACATTGTGGATGATGTCTATTTAGAATCCAGTTTCAACCCATACTCTCTACCTCCTGCTCCGGCCAAGCCTGACAGATACTACAGAGTTCCTGATTCCCACAAATTTCTTTACAAAAGCCCAGTAGCTGACCCAGAGACCATCTACCAGGGTCCCAAGGGGGCTAAGGCTTCCATGACTAAAAACCCAGTACCTTCTGAAAGCGATTCAAAAGCACTAGACAGGTGGGGGGAAAAGGTTTACACCTCAGCCACATTAGCTATGAGAACACTAAATTGTCAATTTCATATGCTTAAGTATCAGCAATTTCTGATTTCTCAGTTAAAATAAAAGATAACCTCCCTGCCTCAACAATCTGATTTGAAAGAAGTACAGGATTTGTTGCACGCCACAGAGCAGGTGGGCAAACATACCTTACAATGTGGGTTTGATTCTTTAGAGGCCTCCTGCAGAGCAGCTGTCACTGGATCAGTTATACATAGGCATGCCTGGTTAAAGGAACAAAGTCTGCCTGATCATGTTAAAGCAAATCTACTAGATGCTCCCTTACAGCAGGATGTTCTTTTTGGAGTTAAAGCAGAAGAAGTTTTAAAGAAAATGGAAGATAAGGCGAAATCAATGCAGACAGTCAAAGATTTCCTACAAGTACAACCCCCTCACTTCAGCAGAAACTGGCCAATAAAAAATTGGTCCTTTCCAGCCACTGACAGACCTCAGAGGGGTAAATACAGGCGGCCAAGGGGCAGAGGACAGCCACAAGCCCAGTATAAACCTCGCCAATGGGGCACTCCAACTCAGAATGGAGAAGAAGACAGGTCTCAACCCAGCAGAAGGCAAACTCTGTGACTTGCACCTCAGCTGGCCAAACAAAGCTCTTTTGTCAGCCCCCTTGGGGGGAAAACTAGCACTATTTGCAGACAACTGGCACATGGTCACAGAGGACAAATGGGTCCTAGACATAATTTTACGAGGATACAGATTCCACTTTCACACCTTACCAATGAAAAGAGGAATGCCAAACCTGCCACAAAATCAAAGGGCAGAGTCTCAAAAACAAATTACAGCTCTTGTGACCATGAGAGCCATTCAGCTGGTACCAACTCAAGAGCAAGGCCAAGGATTTTACTCAAGGCTCTTTCTAGTACCCAGAAAGGACAATGCTTGGAGACCAATTCTGGACCTTTCAACTCTAAACACTTACTTACAAGTTCCCAAATTCAAGATGCTAACACTACAGCAGCTACTTCCCATGTTGGGCAAGGAAGCATGGCTGGTAACGTTGGACCTCAAGGAGGCATACCTGCATGTCCCTATCAGACAAAGTTGCAGAAGATACCTCCGTTTCATTGCAGGTTCAACCCATTATCAATTCTCTGCACTGCCCTTTGGCTTATCTACTGCACCCAGAGTTTTCACAAAATGCCTGGCACCAGTAATTGCATACTGCAGACAAAGGGGAATTCAAATATATCCATACCTGGACGACTGCCTCATCCAAGCAGAAAGAAAAGACATTCTCTTACATCATCTGGCTTTTGTGAAGCATCTACTAAATTATCTGGGGTACACAGTAAACGAAAAGAAGTCAAAACTAGTACCCTCACAAAAAATGACATTCCTGGGTGCCAGCTTGGACACAACGGCACAAAAGGCTTATCTTACACCAGACAAGCAACTTCAACTGACTCAATATTTCAAAACAATGGCAACAAAGTCCCAGTTAACTGCAAGAAAAATTCTGCAGGCTTTGGGCTTCATGGCATCTTGCATTCTGATAATACCATTTGCAAAACTGCATATGAGGAAATTACAGTGGTACCTAAAAAGCGTATGGTCTCAACACAGCCACAGCTTGGACACAGTGATATCTCTCATTCCCTACCTTCAACAGGAATTTCTATGGTGAGCACAGGCATGTCACCTCAACAAGGGTCAGCCTTTCACCTTGCCCCCAACCAGGCAAACTATCACAACAGATGCTTCAGACTATGCCTGGGGGGCACACATGGCAGGACAATGCATTCAAGGCCTATGGACTGCAGAACAAAGAAAACTGCACATAAATCAAAAAGAGATGCTAGCTGTACAGAAAGCTCTGACAGCCTTCAAGGATCTACTACAGCCAGGACAACTTGCAATAAAGACGGACAACACCACAGTAATGTGGTACATAAACAAACAAGGGGGCACACATTCCTACCCTCTTTGCAGGCAAGCAATAACCTTATGGAACACAGCTGTGGCCTACCAAGTCCAGTTACAAGCTCAATTCCTGCCAGGACAGAAAAACACATTGGCAGACGACCTAAGCAGAAACATCAAAGATCCCCACGAGTGGAAACTAGACCCACAAATATTTACAATGATAACTCAAAAATGGGACCTTCCAAATATAGACCTGTTTGCCAGTCCTCAAAACTACCAACTGACAAAATTCTGTAGAAGAACATTCCACCATCAAGCTTGGAAAGTGGACGCTCTCTCCTTCAGTTGGAAAAACCTGACAGCATGTGCCTTTCCTCTTCTCACAAAGGTTCTTTTGAAGGTCAAAAAGGAGAAACCTCGACTGATTCTCATAGCCCCAGACTGGTCACGCCAGCACTGGTACCCGCTATTGAAGAATATGGCTCACAGCCCACCATGGATATTGCCTCAAATACCTCATTTGCTCACGCAGCAAAACAAACAGATTCTACACAGCCAGCTCAAAACCTTAAACCTGGCTGCATGGCAAATCAATTAAGCATTCAACCAGCCCCTCTTTCACAAGCAGTACTGGATGTTATTCTGGAAGCCAGGAGGCCAAGCACCAGGAAGGCTTACTCGGACAAATGGAAAAGGTTTTCTGCTTGGAACCAAGCCAAAGGCCAAGACACAACTCAGCCTCATATGCCTCACATTCTGCAGTATTTAGCTGAGATGTTGCACAAAGGACTTTCCTTCTCCTCAATTAAAATCCATGCTTCAGCTATTTCAGCTCACTACGACACAAATCCACCTTTATTTTCAAATCCTCTTCTAAAACAGTTACTCAGAGGGGCAAAAAACATTAGACCACCTAGAAGAGCTCCTACACCAACATGAGAACTCAACTTTGTTCTGGAAAAACTAACGCTACCTCCCTTTGAACCAGCTTTCTCTGCAGACCTTCAGTTCCTATCTTGGAAGACTGCCCTGCTCCTGGCAATAACTTCTGCCAGGAGAGTCTCAGAATTACAGGCACGTATGGCAGTGGAACCTTTCCTCATTTTTCATCAAGACAGAGTTTCTCTACGAACTAATCCTTCCTTCGTGCCTAAGGTGGTTTCCAGTGTAGCTTTACATCAAACCATCCACCTACCCACTTTCTTCCCCAATCCACAGAACAAAGGTGAGAGACTCCTGCATTCCTTGGACATTCACAGGCAGCTTCGTTACTACTTGGATAAAACTAAGGCTTTCAGAAAAACTGACCAGCTCTTTGTATCCTATGCTACAGCTTCACAAGGGAGGGCCATATCCAAGCAAACCATTTCTAAATGGATAGGCCATTGCATACAGTTCTGTTATACCCAACATGGGAAACCAGTTCCCCCTACCATTAGATCCCACTCTACCAGGGCAACAGCTACCTCTACAGCCTTTCTCAGGGGGGTTCCTACCAAGGAAATTTTAGAAGCTGCAACTTGGAGTTCTGTACACACCTTCACCAAACTCTATCACTTACCTCTTTATTCTAAGTCCAGGGCGGGCTTCGCCACTGCAGTTCTGCAGGGCCTCATTGCCTCCACTAACCCTCTATGATACCTCCACCCTACCTTAGCTTTGGGGCTCAACCCAAGTGTGATGACTGCAGCAGGGTAACACGATGGACATAGTACAGTTTTGTACCTACCATAAATGTAGATGTTCGAGTGTTCACCCTGCTGCAGTCCAGGTTACCCTCCCTCCAACCCCTCTGATCTACTGGCTAAATCTCTGCTATGCCTTACTGATGTATTTGCTTATAGCTGAAGGGATTTTGTTTTTGTACAGTGTTCTCACCATTTTGTACTAATTTGGATCACCTTTTTGGGGGCACCTGACATCTGGGGCAAGAAAAACTGAAGAAAATGGCGTCGGTTGCAGTATATGTACCCCTGGCGCACTGACGTCAGTGATGAGGTGACAGCAACCGACGTCGGACCAAGACTTTGGAAATCCGGCCGACTGCGGGACTGCCTGACGACAGGATAACCCAAGTGTGATGACTGCAGCAGGGTGAACACTCGAACATCTACATTTATGGTAGGTACAAAACTGTACTTTTCTTGTTCCTGTATTATTCATTATTAAATACATTTAAACCTTTCATTGTGGCTGATCTGTCTGAAAATATAAAGTTTTGAGAGTACTTACGTATTTATTTGGTGACAGTGTGTGGGCACCTCCTAATAGCCTTGCTCATGGTCAAAGTACTGTGTCTATTAATATTAATATTACACAGTAAGATTGGACATCCTTTGTTAAGGGCCTCAAAGTAGCTGATAAGGAGTTGGCTGGTGGCAATGATAACTCTTATAGTCTTGGCAAAAGGGGGCATAGCTAGTAAACCTGTGCCAGCCTTTCCTGGGTGTGTGTATAAATCAAACCTCAAAGTGTGTGTGTGTGTGTGTGTGTGTGTGTGTGTGTGTGTGTGTGTGTGTGTGTGTGTGTGTGTGTGTGTGTGTGTGTGTGTGTGTGTGTGTGTGTGTGTGTCAGTGTCAACTACTTGGGCAGGGATATGAAGCACTGGCTGGACAGAGAGGGTGCTGGAGGTCTTGGCTGGGCCACTCAGCTGAGATCTCAACTCTATAGCTGTGCCAGTGGAGAGTCTTATTGGGGAACTGAAGAAAAAGAAACCAGCCTCGGACTGACTGTGGCGTCTGTGCGCTCTTAAGGGAAATTGCTTTTGATGCAGGGAGCTGCATCTGGACATACTGTGTGTGTAATTGTCATCTTCTTAGTGGATGTCCAGCACTGGGGCAAGTGGTGAGGATTGAGGCTCCTTGATTACTATTTCAGTGGTAGGTCATCACACTCACATATTTACAAGCATCACTACCAAAGATCAAAATAAACAATATTATTTTCTGATTGTTCCTATTATTTCATTCCATGGACTGACTCGGGTGTCCTCTCTAAATCCTTGCCATTGCACAATAAGGGGCGGAACTTTGAAATATTTCCTTTAACCACTTCTTCCTTTTTTTTTAAACACCTTTATTAAATTATCACTTGTGACATAGGCAAATTTATATAAAAGCAATCAAACTGTGTTAATAAGTTTACATCTACAGACATTATACTTTACATATATGGCTATGTATATCAAATAATCTAAGCAACATTGCATACATTATTCAGTTCCTGCCCTTTTTTTAAACAAGACACATCTTTATGAAATCATTACTTACAACATAGGCAATCATACATTTATATAAATTAAAACAATCCACGCCAACACAACCTAGTTGCAAGCATTTTACATCACAAACCATACTGACACACTCCTAGTTGCAAACATTATACGTAACTTACAGTCTACCCAGTCATTTTCAGTCAAACATTATGTAGCTCATTTAGGTCCTGCCTTCTTTTAAACCTCATTCCTCCCCTGTATGTATTGTTCCCACAATTCCCATTTTTCCTATGTAGTTTGCTCCTGCCCTTCCCTTTTCTAAAGATCTCAGTTTCATTTGTTTTATCTCTGTTACTATATTCACTACCTCTAGTATAAGTGGCTTAGATTTTGATTTCCATTTTCTAGTAATTGCCTTTTTGGCAGCCACCATAATTAGACACAGCAATACCTTACAATGTCTAGGCAATTCCAATTCTGTATCATAGCTCAGAAAAATCATCTCACTAGTCAGACCAATCAGCCCATCAGACATCTCTGACAGTGCATCCCGCAGGGAATCCTTCTTACTTGATGTCCTGGTTAATCCCATGCACCAAACAATGAAATGAAGTAGTCAACTTCTAAAAAAAATTTGCTTCTACATTAATAAGTCTGGACAGAAGGACCATTTGACCCTTTACTATGCCTTTCCTTTAGAAGTAAGAATGAGGGCTATCAAAGTACAAGTAGAAATTAGAAATGTTTTTTCCCCCGTAAAATATTTTAATTGTATCTCATCACACTATCTTTCCCTATAGTAACATCTAAATAGTCAGTGTTGTCATACCTTTTCTGATATGTAAAAGTCAAAAATTCATTGGTCTGGAGTCCCTTTCCATATTATAAGAATATCACCCAAAGACCTAATGTACACTACAACAAATCTAAACAAATCTGATGTGAGGATGAAATTCTCCTCCCAAAAATTCAGTACTGCATTGACGTACATAGGCTCATAGGACGTTACTAGGCTATTGGCCCTGAGGACCTAACAAGCCTAGCTAATAATTTAGTTCATGTTCTGACAAGTCAGCACCATATGCCCCTGTCCAGCAGGGACATAGGTGGAATTCCAGGAAGTGTATTTTCTGTTCCCATCCAGTTATCCAGGTTACGCTTAAAAAGGGTTAATGAGGTACTGTGCTTAACATGGGGAGGGAGTCTATTCCACGGATGGGGGGAGTCCCTAGGACACAAATCTGTCCCATCAACAAGTCCTTTTGATGTCACAGACCAGGTTGAGGTCACGTGTGTGGGTTACTTGAGTGGAGCTTGTCTTGCAGATATGCAGCAGTCCCATCAAGGCAGGGTGTGAGATTGCTTTATATGCCAGACAGAGGTCACCTCTGAGGAGTCTGTATGAGGGCTTTTAGCTTATCTGTGTAGGGTAGATGTTTGAGGCCGTGGATTCTCCTGGTGAGGAACCTCGGTGGTCTCTCCAGCTTCTGCATGTGCTTTGTGAGGTACATGCCAAAAGGAGCATTGTACTCAATAATGGGTCTTATAAGAGAAGAATACAGGGATATTATGACCTCCTTGTCCATGGATCAGGTACCCTTACTAATGAGGTGGGTCATGTAGAAAGCTTTCCATATAACAGAAGAAATATGGTGGTCAAATGTTAGTTTACATTCAGCCTGGGTGCCCAAGTCCCTTACGACTGATTGTATGCTTAGAACCTTGTTATTAATGTGATACTTTGTGGGGGGATTGCTGTCCCCAAAGGGGATAAAGATGCATTTTTTGGCATTCAGTCTGAGGCTATATTTCTGGCTGCAGTCATTTGTTTGGGTGAGACCCTCTTGGAGGATGTCCACATCACTAGGGGAATTGATGACAGTGTCCAGCTTGCAGTCAGCTGCAAACTTGGTTAGCCATAGCACACTGGTTTTAGCCTGCACCTCAGAAAAGAATATCCCAAACAACAGAGGCCCCAAGATTAATCCCTGAGGTACACTTCTTGTTACAGGTCTACTGCTTGAAGTGGCTTTCCCTGTTTTGATTAGGTGGGTTCTGTCAGTGAGCCAGTTTGCTACCCATCTGGTAACATACGGATTGATGCCTAGTTGAGAAAGTTTATCTATTATACCCGAGTGGGGAATAGTATCGAGGGCTGTGGCTAGATCAAGGTAGGCAGTGTGCACCATCTTCCCCTCATCCATGGCTTTGGTGACTGTGTCAGAGAAGTCGACCACATTTAACAGGCATGACCTCCCATTGAAGAAACCAGACTGTGTGGGATCGAGTGTTTGAAGGTTCCCAGTGTCCTTGTTAATGAGGGTCATAATAATCCATTCCATGGCCTTGCAGATCAGGCTAGTTCTGCTGATGGGTCTGTAATTTCCTGGATCGATGGATGCTTCACCTTTGTGCAAAGGTGATGATGGTGGCTATCCTCTACTCGGGTGGGATGAACCTGGTACTCAGGCTTTAGTTGAATATGGTGCCTAATGGTGCTACAAGTTCCTGCTTGAGTTCATGTAGGATGCAGCCTGGGATGTTATTGGGTCGCATGGAGGCTTCATTTTTTGCCTTTTGATAGGGCAGTGATGACTTGCTCCCTACAGATAAGGGGAGGGGGACAGGTGCTGGGGATGGCCTGATTTACTGATGGGGAAAGAGGGGTGAAGTTTGTACTGAACCTGTCTGCCAGCAGGTTGGCTGTATCTATGGCATTTATGTACATGGTGTCCTTGACCACCATTTCTGAGCAGATCTGAGTGCTTCCCTTGAGATTACGGACATAGGTGAAGAAGGCCTTATGATTATCTTTAGTAGATGTGGTCAGTTTGGACTCGAAGTTTGCTTTGAAAGATTTCACTAGTGCTCTTATTTGCTTGTTCAGGCTAAGGAGAGATTGCTTCCAATTAGGCACCTGCTCTTTCTTGGTGCTGGACAGCAATTTTTTCTCATTTATTATAGAGATTAAGTATTGCAAATGTCCACCAGACAGGTTTACTCTTCCTTGAGGAGGAGGATTTTGTTATGTCGGGTATTCCTGATTCCATGCAGCTATATAAATGCTCATATAGTACTTTGGTGTAGGTTTGGACAAGTGTGCCAGTTCCTATGGAGGGGGAGGGGGTTTTGAAGCTGTTTATGCCTTCCCTCAGGAAATTGTAATCAGCTTTGGGGGAGTTTTTTGTTTGATCCTAGCTAGGGGAGGTTGAGGGAGATGGTGAATTTGAAAGTGATTGCTTTGTGGTTGGGTCTTACCAGGGAGGATGACACTGTGGGGATGCTGCAGTGGTTACTCATGTTGGTTAATACCAAGTCCAAGATATTATCAAAGCTTGTGGGGGTGTCGACCAGCTGGTCCAAGGCATTTGCTTTGATGAAATCAAGGAATCTCTGGGCATTTGTGTTCTCTTCCAATCTATGATTGGATAGTTAAAGTAGCCCAGGATCAGGATAAAGTGTTGAATCTTGATAGATATGAAGATATATGAAGATAGATGGAGTGGACATCTTGAGTCAAAGTTGGGGGCCTGTAGCTAGCTGTGGTTTGAATATGGGTCTTATCAGTGGTTAACTGCATCTGGAGTATCTCCTGTGCATCATACTGTTTGACCAATCTGGAGGTCTGTATGTCTTTAATATATATTACAACTCCACCTCCTTTTGCTTTGCTGCCCATGGTTTGGGGTCTGAATGTATGATAGGGTGAGTAAGCTGAGATGGCTGGGGAGCTCTCCACAGCTTTGAACCAGGTTTCTGTGACTGTACAAATGTCAGTATCTTCCAGGGTTAATAATGCTTGCAATGAGTGCAGTTTCATGTGTGGACTCCTAGTGTTTAACAGCATGACATTTAATTTGCATTTTGATGAAATTTTCATGTTGGTAGTTGTGACCTCATGGCATTGCCTAAAAAAGGGACTATGCGGGAGTCATGAGCCTTTGCCAGAAGGCCAAGCGAGACAGATGGAGGCCATCTCTGGCAAAGCATCATGGTCTCTTGATCATGTCTTCCCAGGCTGTCAGGTAGTGGATCCCCTTGGAATGACACCAGAAACTAAGCCAATTGTTAAAGTCTGTCATTTTCTGTTTGTATTAAGGCATCATTCTGAGTGATGGTACAGTGCTGCTTAAGGCTGGGAACATACCTACCTGGGACACACATTCAGCGAGCTCGATCATGTCTCTCTTCATGTAGTCCAGGGAGGTACATCTCAAGTCATTCACGCCAACATGGACTATGACAGAATCATAACAGTACTGGTGATATGGTGGATTCTGGCACCTGACAACTAACTGTGACTTTCTCATTATCCAGCCTGGTGAGGGGCACATCTGTGTGTCTTACAATGGAGTCTCCTATGACTAATATGTTGAGTTTATGTTTAGGCCTTAGTGGCTGTGAAACCCAGGTGTGTGGACTGTGTGTGGTGTGGTGGGCAGTGGAGTTCACGTGTTTTTTGCCAATAAGATATTTTTTGTTTGGGTATGTTTTTGTTGAGGAAGTCTGCGTATGTGGGTGTGTGTTTTGTAGGTGTGGATGGTGTTTGAGGTGTAGTGTTCATGTTGACAACCTTCTCAGTACCAGATTTCCTGCCTTTTGAGGGAGAGAGCATAGACTCTAGGTTCTTAATGTAATTGCATCTCTCTCAGATTATGTTTCTAGGTGGTAGTAGTAAATGGTTATCCATGTACATGAGGCAGTTGCTACACTGTTTCAGGATGCCCATATCAACCAGAGTGACAGGAGAAACTGTAAGAAATTGTCCATCTATATTTGTCAGAATCTGAGGGAGATAGGCCAGAGAGAGAGCTAGGGGGGTAAAGGGTGGAAGGTCTAAGAGGAGTACTACTAGGTGATCACTCAGGTGCTACTAAGGGAAAATTTGTACCTGGAACACCTTGCAATTGGGTAAAATGGTGCAGCTGCAGTGCGTGATGTGCAAACAAGCCCAAACCAGCTCCAACAGAGTTTAAATACCACAAAAGTAGAAGGTTCTAGTAACAAAGAAGTCTAGCCAATCTTGCTAGTCCCTGCTTTCTTTACCAGTTTGTGCCAGACAAGGTCCAGGCAGCCCTGCTACTCTCACTAGCAAAGAGATAGGTCACTACCAACACAAGATGGCTGCCAGAAACACGGAAGAAGGCAAAACCAAACAGCTATGGATGCAGAAAACCTTGTATCCAGACTGTGCTACTCAAAGCAAGGGTAAGGACACAATAAGACTCAGAAAAAAGCACTGGTTAACCATCTAGAGACAAAAACAGAACTCACTGTATGAAAAAATACAGTTACACAGTAATGAAGTGCAGTAAAATGCAGTTAAACAGTAATGAATTGCAGTGAATACCAATGAAATACAGTTAAACAGTACTGAAATGCAGTTAAATCAGTAAATTGCTTTACAACAGTGCAAATGTGATGATTTAGTTCACAATCACAACAATAAAAAGCAGCTCAAATAAAGCAGCAATTCAGTAGAGTACTGTCATCAGTTTAATCAAGCTACTGACCAGCAGTAACAAATGCAGCAAACTAAATGCAGTTGAACACCTAACCACAAGCAGCAAAATAAAGTAGGAAGAGGCACAATAGTTTTATTTTATTTTTTTAGTAGAAAGCGAGGCAACAGAAGATAAATTAAGGTTAAGAAACTAAAGGAGTGGGCTTCACAATTGATCACATTGTACTCAGTAAAATGACCTGATACAATAAGTGGGCCTTCACAGCTTATCTCACTGTACTCAGTGTAACGAGTTGATGCAGTGGGACTGAGTGGAGTGTCCAATATCAAATTTATAGTAGAGGCAAACAACTCAAAAGACACCAAACTTTAAGACCACAACAGCAGTTGGTCGGATGTGTGGGGATACCAGATCAGAACAGAGGTAAGGATTCAATTCACTAAGCCTAAATAACAGTTGCACAGTTTAAGCAGATATGCAGCAAATATTGTTTTAGTTAATCAGAATTGCAGAAAACAGTTGAAAATAAGCACTTATCTTTTGTAGTCTCACAGCAGGGTTTTGGAAAACAGCAGAACAAGTGCAAAAGTCCTAACTCACTGCAGCTTTGAGCAGACAAGCACTAACTAGTTTAAAGACTGGCTATTTAAGGAAGAGAAACAGGAACCAGCCAAAGTTCAAATTATCCAATCAAAAAACACCTTAAACAGAGCCCTGTAGCAGTACCTCTAGCCACATCAGACAAAATTGAAACTCCCTACCACAAAGCAACAGCTAGGCCTCTCTATACAAAAGATTAACTGTACTACAAGCTCCAAAATTCACAAACAGTACTAGATTGAGCTCTGTGTTAGTGTTTTTCAAGTGCAGCAACATGTAAAATGAACAGAACAAGTAGAGAAAACAAAAAGACAAAAATCAGAACAGAGGTAAAGATTCGGTTCACTATGCCTAAAAAACAGTTGCACAATTTAAACAGATATGCAGCAAATATTGTTTTAGTTAATCAGAAATGCAGAAAACAGTTGAAAAAAGCACTTATCTTTTGTAGTCTCACAGCAGGCTTTTGGAAAACAGCTGAACAAGGGCAGAAGGCCTAACTCACTGCAGTTTTGAGCAAACAAGCACATGCTACCCCCCGTGGCCACCACTGATACTTGGTGAAAAAACTCACCTTCAAAAAAACAAAATTGTTGTGTAACACCAGTTTCAAAAAGCTTTCAGTCAATTTAACTTGTAAGTCTTTTAAGCGCTTTCATCTAAAATAAATGTCAGACTTCTTCAGAATAAACTTACAAAGAAATCACGGACTTCAAATTCACAATTCTCCTCTCTTATTAGCCAAACACTCACATAGGGACACTCCCTTAACGAGCTCTTAAACAAAACTCACCTATTTAAAACCAAACAAAACTCACTTATTTAAAACCAAGATTATATAAAAAATACAAATGCATAACAAATATGTAAAATATGAAATGCAAAAAACAAGTAATAAATTATAAAAAAATACACAGATTTTAACTTTAGCAAAGGTCCCACAAACATTCTGTCATTAAGCCCAGGTGGTTCACAGACATTGGTTTTAATCTGCCACTTCAACTCTTGATACTCCAGGAAATCATCAGTGGGTCCCCCACGAGGGCCCAAGTCCACATGGTCTCTAGCCATGTGCAAAACATAAACTTGTGAGTGGAATAAATTTTAATATGTCTGTAAAGGGCGTTATTCTCATTTTTGTGCTCTATATCATACATGCGCTAATACATATGTTTTATGCTGTTGTATTGTTTTATATAATCTTGGTTTTATGAGTTATGTTTAAGAGCTCATTAAGGGAGTGTCCCTATGTGAATGTTTGGCCAATGAGAGGGGAGAATTGTGTATTTGAAGTCAGTGATTTCTTTGTAATTTTATTCTGAAGAAGTCTGGCATTTATTTTAGACGAAAGCACTTAATAAATATCTGTGAAGTGGTACCTGTGCTGAACTGTTGTTTTCTACATCATTTTCCTGGTTTGCTCAATTTTGTGCTGTTTTATGCTGTTTTTTTAACTTGTAAGTCTTAAAAATTCTTCTGATTCACTAGGGTCACCAAAAAATTAATACCAATCGCATGTGGTATCACTGTGTACAAATTAATTATATCCACTGTTATAAATTAGTAATCATTATTACATTGAAGATCATTTAATTTTTCCTAATTTACCATGAATCTCTTAAAATGTACCCTTTAGAATCTAATAATTCTTTACAAGTCACATCAATAAAAATAACTAAAGGTTTGGTCTTAGATCTTCTGGTGGCTACAGTAGGTCTAAGGGGTAGATTTAGGTGATTTTTATGAATCTTTGGAATCCCAAAGATAGATGGAATAACCGGATTGTTCATCTTAACAAAAGGGTATGTTTGTAAGTCCAGCACTATTAGACACAGTAAATACATTAGGGTTAAATATACTATAGCAAATATTTACTTCATTTTTAGAAAAGTTAATGTATGTTTGTTTTTTTTTCATCCACCAACAGTTCTGACATCTTAATGGAATAGTCAATAGTCCATAACTACTACTACACCCCCCTTATCTGGTTCCATCTCATGGAGGGTTCTGTCACTTCTAATGGACTGTAGGGGTTCCCTCTTGTTGGATGTCAAATTAGGAAATTCAAAGGCGTGCTTGGTACAAATCTTGCTAAACCCTTGTTTGTTTAGATTTTTAACAAAATCTTAAAGATCGTAGGATAATAACAAGCACCACCAGCAGATAAAAGTACTTGCACAGATCAGAAAATGTCATAAGATAAAAACTCAAAATAAATATTTTTCTGTGCAAATACTACCCATGCAGTCTTGTTAATAAGAATCCAATATACAAGGCTAACAGAAAACTCAAAGCCTTGCTAAAGCAATTCTGCCATAAAAAGTTCATAAAAAGTTCTACGTACAAGGCTTACAGAGGGAACCAAAACCTTGTAAAAAATTCAAACACATCCAATTCCTTTATCTATTCAGACCAGTCTTCAAATCTTCAGGTGGATGAGTAAATAAAACGAAACAAAACTGTATCCAAACAGTTTTATTAAACAAACAAGAGAGTAGGTGAGCGCTTTCGCTATGTAGCTTTGTCAAACCATATAGACTACATTCAGTATTCCACTATATATAGAGAGAATGCACATGAATCTAATCATCATTAAATCAAAATATTAAGACAATTGATTCTTAAAGAAACAAAAGCCACATAGTACTTAAAAATAATACTTAAAGTGCTTCTTCATTTATAAAAATTGCATATGTAAGTATGCTTCTAAGAAAATACACTATTCTTATATCAGAACATATATAAATATACATATATATCAACTAAAACCTAAAAAGCTTAAAACACAGCATAAAAACAAGGTAATCAAAGCTTTACCTAACAACTGCATTAATATTTGAACCTCCTACTTTTTAATTTTGGTTTTAATGGGATTTTATCATTCAATCCAGGGGTATTATGTGCTTGCAGTCTAATGATCCAATCTGTCTCTAGCTCCTCTGTCCGGTTTCTTATATCCCCTTCTCTCTGACTAGGCATATTAATTTGCATGATCATAAAACTAAAAACATGTTCTGGGCCTTCTTTTAGTACATGCTTAGAAAGAGCATTAACTTCAGACTTCATTCTAATTTGATATATGTGCTCTCTAATCCTATTTTGTAATTTTCTATCAGTTTTACCTACATAGAATGCGTTGCATTCCATGCAGGTAGCCAAGTATACTAAATGCTCAGTATTACATGAACCACTTACTCTAAAAGTATACACTTTGGAAGTAACGGGGTGTACAAACATATTTGTTATACTAATATATTTACAAAAGTTGCACCTACTGCATCTTAAGGTCCCACTGTAATTTGTTATTCTTTGTGTGTTATTATTGGGAAAACATAAAAGCCCGTGTAAGTTCTTCTTATTCTTAAAAATATACCTGGGGCAATCACCTACCAAGTCCTTTATATCAGGATCAATTGTTAGTATGTCCCAGTGTTTACTTAGAACTTCTTTAATTGAATTAATATCCTGCGTATAAAACAAAGTGACTTTCTGTTCATTCCTACCTTCCCTATCAGTTGTTTTCTGAGAATTCCTATAGTAACTACTACCTCTTCCTGAGAAGTAAGGACATGCCCTGCTTCTCCTATCTCGTCCAACATTCTCAAAACATTCAGCAATCTCTCTACTATTATAATTACGTGCTAGCAATCTCTTACTTAGATTCTCCAACTCTATTTCATAGTCACTCTGTACCGGGTTCAATCTTGAGGCTCTCATCGCTTGCCCTTTTATAATATTTGAAAAAACATATTTAGGGTGCATACTATTTCTACTCAGCAAAGTGTTTTTATAACAATTCTTTCTATAAACCCCAGTGTTATAACTTCCATTACTCAGACGCTGCACCAATACATCTAGAAAGGGAATATTATCTTTGGAGCTAACCATGGTAAACTTTAAAAAAGATGAAGAAGAATTCATCTCATTATAGAATAGACTCAATTCCTCTACTGACCCATCCCAGAGAAAAAACAAGTCATCTACGAATCTCCTGTAGAAAATGACATTAGTTCGAAACTTGTCTAACTTAAAAAGGCTCTCCTCCTCCCATACCGCCATAACTAGGTTGGCGTAGCTATTGGCACATGAAGTGCCCATAGCTACGCCATCCCTTTGTAGATACAGGCTACGGTCAAAAAGAAAGATGTTATTCTCCAAAATCAGTCTTAAAAAGATACCAATAATGCCCTTCTTATTAGGTGTTAAGTCAGAATGTTTATCAAGACATATCTTAATATATTCAATTCCAACATCATTAGGAATCTTAGTGAATAATGAACAAACATCCATTGTTACCATTGTAACATTATCAGTATTCTTTAAAGTAACCACCACATCATAAAAATCCAATAAGAATTGTTTAGAGTCTCTAAGTATGAAAACATTCGAATCTACTATTGGTCTTAGTAGCTTTTCAATAAATATTGACAGGTTCTCCGTAACCCAACCCTGTCCTGACACTATTGGCCTCATTGGAGGGTCAGTCGGGTTCTTGTGTATTTTCGGTAACCCTTGGATTACCGGAATGGTGGGTGACTCAACAAAAAGAAAATTATAAGTACTTGTGTCTATTATATCCCTACCATGTAAATCATCCAAGGCTCCATCTACCCTAGAAATAAATTCTTGTGTTCTGAACTTAGATAGAGGTTCATAGTGATTTATATCATTTAACATCTCAAACATATTCTTATTATAGTATTCTTTGTCCATTATAACTACAGGCCCCCCTTTATCTGCTGGTCTAATAGAAATATTCATATCACTCAAACTTTGTAATGCAGAAAAATGTCTTGATGTTAAATTACTATGATTATAATTACTCTGCCTAACTTCTTCCATTTTCATTAAATCTTTTTCAACTATCTTACTAAAAGTATCTAATAAGGGGTGTAAAATAGGTATAAATGTACTCGGTTTCTTTAAGTTTCTATCACATTCCTTCCTGTTACCAAACATCATCTGCAACTGTATATTTCTAACAAACAATTTTACATCTATAATTGTTTCTGTGACATTACTAACACTAGAAGGAATGAAGGAGAGACCTTTATTCAAGACTTCCATTTCAAATTTACTAAGAGGTCTGTGGGACAGGTTCCAGACTATGTCATCCTCTCCCACATTCTCTTTATTGTTGGCTCTCTCATGTCCGTCCCAGTGGCCTTTCTTTTTTGTCTCCCTCGACTCATAGATCGATTCCTGCCTCTTGCTGTATTCTCGGCTATGGGGAAAGGACACTGCTTATCTGGCCCCATATTAGCACTGGGTAAAAAAGTAGTCTTGCTACGTACAACTAACTCAGTAGTATTGCCTCCATTACCTCCTGCAGTAGTTGCATTTTCTCCTATGTTATTAGGTGCCATAGTAGGAATATTGGGACTGCCACTCACATTTAAACTGTTCAATTCTGAAACATCTACAGCAGCAACTTCTGTGTTAATAGCAGACACACTGTTTACAATAGTAGCATCAGTTGTAACATTTGGGCTAATTTTCTTAGTACTAGCAGTAAGATTAAAATGACTTACATTTTCTTTAATACTAGTATTAGAAGCACCATTGTTACGTACATTCATATTTAAATTAGGAGCATTCACATTCAAATTAGGAGCAGTAAATGTCCTCTCTTGTCCATTCACACTGTTCTTAGGCCAAGTGAAGACCTGACCATGTGCAAAGTCATGTAAATCTCTCACAAGCTTATGTTTCTTCTGCTCCATTAACCTTTTCTCATATAAATATACTGAGTCCAGCAAACGGTCTAACAGAGGGTTAATGACTACAGACTGATAGTTACTAAATAAATCACGTTGCTTCTTCTCAATGTCTTTCTTTAACTTCAGTTCTTCAGGTAGAAAAAATTTGTTTAGCAACTTCATATAATTAATGCTCAAGTCTATGTTTAATTGTTGCCAAAGAAAAAGAAGTTCAGGGTATGCGTTACCTGTGGTTGGCATCTTGAGAACTCTCAAACCTCTGGGTATCACTTTCTTCTGGATACACACTTTGAAATGGAACCGCTGCATCTGCAACCTTTTTAATTTCAGGAGATCCGACTCCAGCAAAGATAAAACGGAATTAATGTTCTCATGGTCAGCGTTACTTAGCGAGACGCCATTACTCGTCGTTACCAGCTCTAACTCTAAGAGCAGATTGACGTCAGCAGTAACGCACTGCTGCATCCTGGAATAAAAAAAAAAGTAGGAGGTTCAAATATTAATGCAGTTGTTAGGTAAAGCTTTGATTACCTTGTTTTTATGCTGTGTTTTAAGCTTTTTAGGTTTTAGTTGATATATATGTATATTTATATATGTTCTGATATAAGAATAGTGTATTTTCTTAGAAGCATACTTACATATGCAATTTTTATAAATGAAGAAGTACTTTAAGTATTATTTTTAAGTACTATGTGGCTTTTGTTTCTTTAAGAATCAATTGTCTTAATAGTTTGATTTAATGATGATTAGATTCATGTGCATTCTCTCCATATATAGTGAAATACTGAATGTAGTCTATATGGTTTGACAAAGCTACATAGCGAAAGCGCTCACCTACTCTCTTGTTTGTTTAATAAAACTGTTTGGATACAGTTTTGTTTCGTTTTATTTACTCATCCACCTGAAGATTTGAAGACTGGTCTGAATAGACAAAGGAATTGGATGTGTTTGAATTTTTTACAAGGTTTTGGTTCCCTCTGTAAGCCTTGTATGTAGAACTTTTTATGAACTTTTTATGGCAGAATTGCTTTAGCAAGGCTTTGAGTTTTCTGTTAGCCTTGTATATTGGATTCTTATTAAGAAGACTGCATGGGTAGTATTTGCACAGAAAAATATTTATTTTGAGTTAAAATCTTAAATATGTTTATTATTTCACATACATTTCATTTTATGTAGGTTTAATTACCTTTTGCTTTTATTTATGAGTAGCTGTTTTTCTTAGCAGCTGAGGATTTAGGTGAACACTTATAAATTAATTATGCATGTACATTAAATTTGGTTTAACATTTTGTTAAGAAGGGGTATGTTAATTATGATGTTCAGTCTGATGAAGTTCTTTGTTTTAGAACAAAAGTGCTCAGTTCAGTTAATGTTTATTTGACTTGGTGACTTGCTTGCATCGGTGGAGCTTGTTCAAATGAATGTAATTCATGTTTTAGTCTCGTGTCACATTTTGCAATTTCTGGTTTGGGACTCTGTCTGTGTACCATTGTTTCCACTTGGCTATACCAAGCTTCCAGAAAACCAACAAATGATCATTAATTCTTCAATATATTTAATTGCAAATTTTACTGTGCAGCCAGACTGTTAACTAGAACACTATCGCTATAGTCCTCTGTGTCCATACCATCTTTTGTACATGACAGTTACAAGGCTGACTTTATAAATTGAAGGTACCTTATGTGTAACATAAATCTGCCAAAGAGATGCATCCCAGTGGTATGGTTTCATGTGATTATTGTGTGTGTAAATATATGTATACACACACGTATACACACATGTGTGTATGTGTGCGAGAGTGCACACGCTCACATGTGTTTAACAGACACCTTCATTAGTTTACTTTGATTTGCTTTTCCAACATGTTAATTTATTCTTTGATATTCTGACTGCCAACTCAATACAGCTAAGGACTGTGGGGGAACCAGAGCTTATCCTGTCATTTAGTAGGCACAAGGCCGTGCAACTCATCACTAATGGGGCACCAGCTCATCGCAGAATACGCGTGCGCGCATGCGCGCACACACACACACACACACACACACACACACACACACACACACACACACACACACACACACACACACACACACACGTCCAGTTGTTTGTATTAGAAATGTGAGATGACAGGTACCTTTGGAGAGCAGAAATATATTTCCCCTTAACTAGATAACAGAAAATTAAGTCAATCACTTTTACTAGCTGTGTTTGTGTGCCATTTCCATATCTGAGTCAATATCATGGGTTGCTGAGTGCAGTGTAAAGGGTATCTGAATTATTGCTGTTTGGCATCTCTTTCTGGGGTGATTGCTGGGTGCTTAAGGAACAAGATTAATGTGTCTTACCCACTAAGTTTCTCTGTCTTTCTTTGTGGATCAGAGCTATAATACTGTCTTGCCATACTGTAGCACTTGCACCTTCTGGGCTTTGTCTGCTGATGAGTTTCCTTCTCATTCATCCTAAACTGATGCCTTGCCACTCTTTACTGTCCTTTAATTGCCTGTCATGGTTTGTTTATTTCTTTGTGTTTGTTAACTGGGTAGTGGATTGATTCATAATGGGCTCTTCAACCATAGTCCAAGGAAAGTAGTAAATCAGCTGTAGTTGTGCAAATTGTAAGACTACAAGCATTGAAGGCATTTTGTATGTAGAGCAATAGAGTGGTGTAACAATCTCTCTGTTCCTTTCATCATTCTGAGCATTCCTGTCCTGTGTAACCTATCTTTACATGACATCTCAGGCACTCCCCCTTATCATTGTTGTAGCTCTAGATCTGCAACTTAGTGTCTGTCTGATGAGTTACATACTTGGTTAATAGTTTTACTGACTAGACAACCACACAATTGTAATTGACCCTGCCCCATTTGAAAATAGCTTACCTGTAAAGATTATGCTTCCTGGTTAAAAATTATAGGCAGGGGCAGAGAATCTGTGATTGCTACTAACAGAATGTGCATCTGCCTGTCTAAGGAGGTACTGAGTGAGCTCACTGTATGTCTAAGGAGGTACCGAGTGAGCTCACTGTCTGTCTAAGGAGGTACCGAGTGAGCTCACTGTCTGTCTAAGGAGGTACCGAGTGAGCTCACTGTCTCTCTAAGGAGGTACCGAGTGAGCTCACTGTCTGTCTAAGGAGGTACCGAGTGAGCTCACTGTCTGTCTAAGGAGGTACCGAGTGAGCTCACTGTCTGTCTAAGGAGGTACTGAGTGAGCTCACTGTCTGTCTAAGGAGGTACCGAGTGAGCTCACTGTCTGTCTAAGGAGGTACTGAGTGAGCTCACTGTCTGTCTAAGGAGGTACTGAGTGAGCTCACTGTCTGTCTAAGGAGGTACCGAGTGATCTCACTGTCTGTCTAAGGAGGTACCGAGTGAGCTCACTGTCTGTCTAAGGAGTTACCGAGTGAGCTCACTGTCTGTCTAAGGAGGTACCGAGTGAGCTCACTGTCTGTCTAAGGAGGTACCGAGTGAGCTCACTGTCTGTCTAAGGTGGTACCGAGTGAGCTCACTGTCTGTCTAAGGAGGTACCGAGTGAGCTCACTGTGTGTTTAAGGAGGTACTGAGTGAGCTCACTGTCTGTCTAAGGAGGTACCGAGTGAGCTCAGCTTGTATTTTTTGTTATTAACAGTATACAGGTAGAGGAAAAGGGTCTATATTACATTATCAGCGGATGAAAAGAGCAAACGCTCTTTCATCGCACCGATAATGTCAAAAGACCTAAACAGCGAGGACACGGAACATCGTTTAATGGTGGGTCATGTCTCTGGGACTTTGCCATTTCTTCCACTATGGTGCGATCTCGGAGTTGGTATATTTAAGTAGGAAGGGTGTGGGGGGCTTCCACTCGTTTTGTATTTTAAGGTTTGTTTGTTTTTTTTTTTTTTTTGTGGAGCAACAAATTTTTTCCCTGGGAAAAAATTTGCTGTTCCGTGTCTTTGCTGTTTAGGACTTTCGACGTTATCAATTCGATGAAAGAGCATTCGCTCTTTTCATCAGTCGATAATGTAATATGAACATAAGGAAAAGGGGTGATGATGTGGATACATTAGCGCAAAAAAGAAACTATTCTAGCAGATGAAACTAAATGCAGGTTTTTCTCATCTAAATAAAATGCTTATAAAAATTAAGATTATAGCATCAGTATATTGTATTATTTTTGTAGGCATGAACTGCTTTGTGGATTTTTAGTTGGGCTTTATGATATTTAAATGAAGAAGTACTTGTTTAATTGAATGAGTACAATTCATGTTTTAGTATCATATCACATTTTGCGATCTCTGTTTAATTACACATGAAAAATGTGCATTTCTGAAGTGTCGCTATAAAGAAGACACTTATGTGCTAAAATGATATTAGCTTGATGATTCCTTACTTTCTGAGTGTTTTTCCATGCTGATTTCTTTTTATCTAATGTACAAAATGCCAGCTGTTCTAGCCTCAAGGGTGCACAAAATAACTATTGATTTAACAGCTGCTAGCAGGCTGTGACTAGCAGTTACTTGCAGTTGTTTGCAGGGGCGGCTCGTGCCATCGGACTGCAGTCCCCCTCAAGAAAAAAGAAAAAAGTACTTTTTAGTTTTAGAAACTTTTAGTTATTTTTTTACTGTCTTTATACTGAGTCTGTCATCAGCCGGCTGCTTTACGCCGACTGACTGAGTATGCTCACGTTTGAATTCCGGGTTGCAGCGTTTTTTTGTTTTTTTTCTCTTTCTTAGTCTGAGATCCAAGTTCCAACTCCAGCGCTGCAGTCCGGATAGCGAATTAAGGCATCAGTGTGATGCCCAGCAGTCTATGCGGTTCCAAACTGCATAGAATTGGAAGGGGTTCGGACTGCCACGTCCGCAGGCACGTACATGACGTGCATGGGCTAAATGGCTGTTGATTGGTTGTCGCTCTCTTCCCGGGCTTTATGTGCTGGGAAAAGAGCGAGAAGCAAACAGTTGCAGCCAGTTTCGGTTGTGGACTTGTCTTGTGGTGGAACAGGTGGATTATTCATATGTTGTATTTTATTTGCTTGCCTTGGCGGCCTAATTTCGTTTGCTGGATGTGACACAGGCACACAGTAGCTGAAGAAGAAGAAGTGCAGAGTTTCTTTTCTTCTTGGTGGTACATATCATTATCATATCTCTCAACTGCAGATTTTGTCAGAATGTCCAGAATTTTGCTTCATATTTAGTGCCAGCTGCTACACCGTTAATTGCATATTTAGGATTAGGAACTAGACCATAGGCCAGACATCAGTTGCAGTTTGAATACAGAAACGAGAGTCTACTCTAAATCAAACATTTCTACCTAAACGTTCATGCACAGCTGGAAGTTCTGCTTACTTGGAGTGTGTTCTTGAAAAAATCTTTTTTAAAATGTGCAGTCTGTAAACAATGTGACTTCTATTTCTATCAAGTTCCCTGTTAATTTATATTTTCCATAAAAAGTGTGTTTTGAACTTATTTGGACTTTAGTGCTGTACACTTCTTTGTGCAATATTTATGTACCTTTGAAGAAAGCCAATTGTCCCATTACGTAGCCAAATCTGTACTATTTAATTAGCTTTTCAAAAAAAAAAAGAACACATCAGTTTTGAAGAAAGCAAAATATCATGTTATGTAGCCAAAATTGTACTATTTAATTAGCTTTTCAAAAAAGAACACATCAGTTTTAGTCATAAAGTCATAAAATGTAATATTTGCAATCATTTCTATGTATGGTTACTAAGGTACAATGAAAAAAATATTTGGAATTAAAGTTAATGATACAGAGCTTTTATGAACAAGTATAATTTTGAGTACTTAGCATTTTACAGATTAATATCCAGTTCTGTGAAAGAATATTTCATTTTATATAGAATGTTCAGTATGTTACAGTGCGGTGGAAAAGGCATGCATGTTTAAAGTAGGTAGACAAATATGTCTTTTGCTTTCATTTGCTAAACCTGTACGTTGTCATGCCACCAAGTATGGTTTTGTGCTACATACTTGTTCCTAGAAAATGCATGGGGTGCGGCATTACATAATCTCAGTTTTTCATTTTTTTCTCTCGACAATGATGGGAAAGGAGTAGAAAATACAAAATCTCAAGATGACTTGTAGGTTTGTGTTAATTTTTGTGTGACATTATATAAAAGAATAATTTAATGATGCATTGCTACCAGTCCTTAGTCTGAGTTGATTATTGGTAATCTGATAATTGAGTGACAAGAAGTCAGTTATCCAAAACCATACATACAGTCTTCTTGAGGAAGTAATGTACTTAACAGAACTTTTTTTTCTAAAATGCTTTTTACAGCCTACCTGATATAATGAATATCAGCCCTTCTTCTATGGGTCTCTGCCCATTTCCTCCCTATCAGCGACATATGGCTGCTGACTTGGGCATGAGTTAACTTGAAGTAATTGTCATGCAGGCAAGTATGAAGGCTGCTTGTGTCACAGCCGTCCATGGACCATCAGCCTTCCTGTGGCCATCCCCTTCCACAAATTCTAGGTTATAGCACAATATACTCCTAGGGAATATACTCTGCCACCAGCAATCAATTCCCTGTCTTAGCCTCCAGTGTTGTAACCTTTCTTGGCCTGCTTAATGACTAGGACACTTAAATTTAACCCTAATTCCCTCATACGTGGCTTATGTGAGAACTTGCATCACCACAAGCATGTCACTGGTATGAAACACCTTTCTCCTCTACATATTTGCTTCCACAGTACACTAAGTTTGTGTGTGTGTGTGTGTGTGTGTGTGTGTGTGTGTGTGTGTGTGTGTGTGTGTGTGTGTGTGTGTGAAATGCCCCAGGTGCTACATGGTGGTGGGTAGAGAATAAGGCTTGAACCCTGTACCTTGAGCCCAGATGGCAGGAGCCGGAATTCCCTACCCACCACCATTTGTAAAAACATTGCAGATTTTCCCTCATACTTGTTCTATTCTTCATAAAATCTGTGGTTTCTGTATTTGTGTCCTTGCAAAGCTGGTATTGCATTGGTGCAGGGGTAGCATTGTTGTCTGACAGCTACAGGTTCTCTGGTTTGATTCTTGGCTGGGGTGCTTTACCTTTTCTGTGGAGTCTGTATGCCCTTCCTGTGTTTGTTTCCTCTAGTGTCCTCCCATCTTACAAATACTTGTGTCTGTCTGGAGTGTTTCTCCCTGGGCCTCTGCTAAAAATTAGCTTTTGTTCCAAGTCAGACTTTCCTGGTTAATAAATGTTAAAAATGACACACATTTGAATATCGGACTTCATATTCTTCAGAAAGTGCATGGTAACGCAAAAGCTTTTATTCTAGCAATTTTCTAAGTGTATAAGATGGATATTTGAAATTTATCCCTATTTTTTGGGATTGTATTCCCCCGTTATTATCTTCATCCAGATTTTTTGTGCTAAGGTTGAGAGCTATGGTAAGAACTGAATTCATTGAATATGTTTGGGGGCTATATTCCCCCATTACTGGCTTTGTCTGGGTGGTTTTTTGCTAAGAGATTGAGAGCTATGGTGAGAACTGAATTCACTGAATGTTTGGGGGCTGTATTCACCCATTATTGGCTTTGTTCAGGTGTTTTGTGCTAAGAGGTTGACAGCTGTGCTATGGTGAGAACTGAATTCACTAAATGGTTGCCATTTAAGTTTCCGTCTTCCTCTTTCACAAAACAGCTGATTTGGCATAGTGCTATGTTGCTCTGACTGTTTTGCACAGGGTCCTGGGTTTAAGGCTTGGCAGTGAAATCTATGGTGGTAACACAGCATTTTATTCTAGCAACTTTCCAACATTATACAAGCAATGTTTAAATTGTGTCCCTGGTTTTTGGGTTTTTGTCCCCCCCCCCCCCCACAATAAACTTTGGCTTTTTCCAGATTTCTTTGTGCTGCAAAGTTCAGAGATACAGCTGAGTGAGTAGATTTTACAAGAAGCTGAGCGCTGCAGGGGAGCAAAAGTTTAGTGCTGCTTATGCTGAGTCGGCTTGCCTTGTTAATAGCACAACAGGTAGTATACTTGCTTTTGATGCAGAAGGCTGTGGGTTCTACTCCCACAGTAGATAGATGCATTGCTGATACTGTACTTTGCAAAGGGGGTGGATGCTGCACTCCCTTTTGGCAAAGATACCTCGTAACTATGAACCTGTTATCAGTTTGCCATCCATTTCCTATTGCAATATTGCTACCTTATCATTTTTTTAGTGTAAGATAGGCAATTTATTCCATAAGGGTAACGGGCACTTTATTTGTAGATGAAACAATGAAATACAAAGTTGTTTGCTAGCAGCAGCCTCTTCATTAGTTACAGATCTCTTTAATGTGGAATTATTTAGATGACTTTTACTTCAGAGATTGTGCATATGTACTGATACTAGTGGATTGTAGAAGTTTGAGTAGACTTTTATGATGGAAATGTTCTTAATTGGGCAGTTTTGTCATTACTGGTGCATGCATTTTGTTTCAATGTTTACTGGAAAAAATTCAAAATAAATTTAAAACACCCTCTAAAACTGTACTGTATGGTACAAGGAATATAATTTAATACAATCAGGAAGGTGTATGAAAGAGCATGTGTATGTTTCGTGTGCAAGGGGCCTGTGATTTGAAAACAGTCCAAACCCAAAGTTAATCTGCCACTGGCAAAATGTATTTTCTTTGAAAGTGGGTTTCAATGCTGTTTCAGTGAATGTGAGTTTTCAAGGGCAGAGAAGTTTTAATGATAAGTCGGTTTTCATTGTGAGACTGCATTGCTTTGTTTAGCAGATATGATATCTATTAGTGTTTGCGCTGTAAAATGCAAGACAAAACTTTCAAATGAAGTCCAAATCATCGCAGAAGTAAAGCAGTATGCACATTAGTGTTTATAGTTTTTGTTTTTCGGCTTTTCCCGGTTAGTGTTTATGGTAAATGGGGTGAAATAGCCAAGTAATGGTTCATTGGAATGGCTGGGGGAGGGAGCTCCATTCAACCATGATTTTGTGAGGGGGGGAAGGGCAGCAAACTCAGACAGCCCCGGCTGAACTATACCTCTCAACTGTCCAGATTTTTGCAGAATGAAGAGATTTTTGCTTCTTATTTTTGGTTTGTTCCTCATAAAATTTGTGGTTTTCTGTCAAATCAATTAGGAATGAAGTCACTAAATAATGACAGACACTGAGTTTCAGACTTCATAACCTTCAGGAAGAATGCATGGTAAAGCAAGACCTGGTATTCTATCAACTGTCTCAGTTTATACAAGAGCAATTTTTAGTACTGTTTATATGTTCCCCCAATATATTTGGCCTTGTCCAGATTTCCTGCATTAACAGGTTGAGAGGTACGTGCAAATAAATTGCTTTATAGAATTAGGCATATCCAAACCTCTCAACTGTACACGATTTTGGCTCAAAATGTTGCTCTTCCCCTAATAATCTCTCCGCAAAATGGCAATTTTGGAAGAAAACATGGAGGGTTTACAATTAATAAATAACTGTAATAATCAGTTATAGATTGGACTGCAGTGGGAGTGACAGATCCGTTTAAGGTGGAGGTGGGATTACATCAAGGATCAGCTCTGAGTCCTTTCTTATTTGCAGTGGTGATGGACAGGTTGACAGATGAGATCAGACAGGAGGCCCCGTGGACTATGATGTTTGCAGATGACATTGTGATCTGTAGTGAGAGTAGGAATCAGGTTGAGGAGACTCTGGAAAGGTGGAGATATGCTCTAGAGAGCAGAGGAATGAAGGTCAGCAGGGCTAAGACAGAATATATGTGTGTAAATGAGAGGGAGGGTAGAGGAATGGTGAGGATGCAGGGATTAGAGTTGGTAAAGGTGGACGAGTTTAAGTACTTGGGATCAACAGTTCAGAGTAATGGTGAGTGTGGAAGAGAGGTGAAGAAGAGAGTACAGGCAGGGTGGAATGGGTGGAGAAGTGTCAGGAGTGATTTGTGACAGACGGGTACCAGTAAGAATGAAAGGGAAGGTCTACAAGAGGGTAGTAAGACCAGCTATGTTATATGGGTTGGAGACAGTGGCATTGACAAAAAGGCAGGAGTCAGAGCTGGATGTGGCAGAGTTAAAGATGTCAAGATTTGCACTGGGTGTGACTAGGATGGACAGGATTAGGAATCAGTATATTAGAGGGTCAGCTCAGGTTGGACAGTTTGGAGACAAAGCAAGAGAGGCGAGATTGCGTTGGTTTGGACATGTGCTGAGGAGGGATGATGGGTATATTGGGAAAAAGATGCTAAGGATGAAGCTACCAGGTAACAGGAAAAGAGGAAGGCCTAAGATAAGGTTTATGGATGTGGGGAGAGAGGACATGCAGGTGGTTGGTGTGACAGAGCAAGATGCAGAGGATAGGAAGAAATGGAAAGAGATGATTCGCTGTGGCGACCCCTAACGGGAAAAGCTGAAAGATGATGATGAGATTGCTTTTATTTCAGAAATGCATGTAGATTCTTTTATTTTGTCAGCTGCTCAAGTTAGCAGTACTAATATTAAAAAAGTCCCTTCTTTGCAGGTTCCCAGCTGTACTGTGTGGCTATTTTATATTTTTGAATCACATTTTTGGTCCATTTTTCATAAAATTATGTTTTTTTGACAAATTAGTGGCAAATCATTAAAGACTGACGTTAGAAAATAATGACAGACATTTCAGTTTCAGATTTCATACCCTTCAGAAAATTTGTACTAATGCAAGACCTACTATTCTATTATCTTTCTAAGTTTATAAGAGCAATATTTAAAAATTGTCCTTATTTTTGGGCCTTTGCCCCACTTCTATGTATGGCTTTGTCCAGATTTCTTGCTCTGAGGTTGAGAGATATGACAAATGTGTCAGGGCCATCGCAGTCAGCCAGAGACATTTCAAATTGTGATATACTTGTTGCACCCCACTCCCCTATGTAGTGACTCTGGATGTGTCCAAGCAAGGCAAGGAACAGTTATGCATTGTAAATGTGCCAACTATACCCCCATCCAAGGTAGACACAAGAACTACAATGGCTTTTCATCTGTCCTTGATTTTGTAGAATGTTCTCGTTTCTGTATATTTTTATACTGTTGATTTATGCTTTTTATTCAGAAAGTGCCTGTTGCTCTGTGTTTAAGTAGCAATGTTTTAATGACCATCTGGTAAGCTTGTCTGAGATTGTAAGATGCAAGTAAGTTTTAATAAGCATACTGTTAACGAATTGCCAACATTTAAAGCCTTTCTGTTGCCATGCAGAGAATACTTACATAACTAGATAACATATAAGCCTTGGGTACTGAAATGCATATGACAGTATTTGTAATAAAGGACAGGATTACATTATTTTAAGAGCTCATTACAGGCTTTACCTGCAAACTAAACAGAATGCCAATCTATCATGTGTGGTCCATATCCTGTGCAGTAATCCTTTAAGCAATGTATGTTGAGCTTGTTTCCTGTTTGCTTTTCATTTTTTACTTTGATCATGTTTTCCCCATGAAACAAGTAGATAGTTGTTGTCAGGCAGCAGGTCATTTTTGGATAAGAAACATTTTTACAAGTGGGGGTATCACAGAGATTGCTACTTTCAGCGTGTTACTTGGTACTTTAATAAAGCTGAATATAAATTATAATTAGAACCGCAGTGCAAGGAGAAGTGGTTTGAGTTGATTGCTGCTTGTTTTTTTATACTTGATTTTTAACTGGCATTCCAGTAATGTATTTAAAAAGTAATTTATTTTTTCATGCCTCACAACCTTTTTGTTTCCATCTAGATATTAAGTAAGCTGCCATGCAGCCAATGGATTGAAATATTGTTTTTCTTCTACACTTTCCTTTTTTCTTGATTGAACTCTCATAATGATGGTTTGGCACCCAGGGCAGCGTATTTAATTAAAGTTACAGTTTTTGTGGTTTTGATCATAGCTTCTCCCATTTTTAGTTGGCCACACCCATTCCCATTGACCCCACCCATTTAGCTGTCTCCTGCAGCCCCCCTTTGATTTGAAGTCACCAGCGGCCACCACTGGTTGGTTGCTTCGCAGACATTTTTTTTTTAATTTGGGCTCATAAGCTACAAAAGGACAAGTGCCACGTAATCATAAAAGTACGATATCTGAATAAAGAACAGTAGAAGCAGCACTTTTTTTTGTAAATCAGGTTATTTTTTTACATAGTGTCTGATGCATTTCTGGCCATCGGTGAGGCCTTACAACATTTTCTGGTGCCACTGTAAGGGGCTACATGAGTGGGTGAAGATACACTATAGCGCTTGGTAAAGAATCGCAGCAGATAAAAACTGCATCATTATCTGCCAGCTATGTGAAGGCTGAGGATGTGTGGTATTGCATTATGGCTGCTGGTGCCTTGTGATGTAAGGGTAGCAGGCAGGTTGCGAGATATTTAGTGTATGTCACATAGATATGTATTTATATGTGTGTATCTATCTATAAATGTGTGTGTGTGTGTGTGTGTGTGTGTGTGTGTGTGTGTGTAATATATAGCTGGTGTTAAAACTGCACCCCCCAACAATGAATGTGCTGCCACAGTGCAATGATGCTTTTGTCCATGACATGAAATCTAATGTCACCCTCTCAGTCATACCTTTCCACAGCAAACCAGCACACACTCTCTCTCTCTCTCTCTGTTTTCTAATACATTGTCTCCCCTTTCTGTCTTAGCTCCTGTAAACCCCTTCTTCCCATTCCCCAGTACATACGTACATGTTTCCTTACTTCAGGAGATTGTCCTGTAAGCAAGCTTCTTTGTCAGACTTTCAGACAAGAAGACTAATTTGTGGATGAATCAATATCCCAAACCTGTGTACCATATAATGGAAGCAAATCTTACAGAAATATGTTCAAACCAGTGCCATTTTATCCATATTGATTCATAACAAGGTTCATATGAATATTCCTTTGATCTTCTTATATTGTTATTCAAATAGGTGTCAAGTGCATACCTCATACTCCTGCAACCAGTCAAGAAGCCATACCTGCACAAGGTAAAATTAGTTTAATAAACTGGCACAAAATAAAATGTCAAGTTGTCTCTGTATGTGTGCCGTTAGAATAAGAAAAATTGCCATACACATTTATAATGACAGTATTGGTAAACTATAATTTATACTGCATGAAAAATAAATATAATGTTAGTGCATGCATAGTGATGTAAACTGTCCCTATTTGATGAGTTACAGAATAGACAAAAATCATTGCATCTTTTGACTTTAACTCCTATTTCAGTGGTACAAAATATAGCAGCAGACGTCACTTGTATCCTTAAGACTGACACACTAAAGCATGCAACATGTCTGTTGTAAGTAAGCGATGAATTTGCATATGTTAATGTTTCTGAATAGCATGGCCATCCAAGTAAATTTTCACACTGTTGAGTTGTATAATGACAGTGCAGCAGAGTCAGGTGTACAGTTTGTGGGGCCTGGGTCAGAAGAAGAAAAGGTCCAAGCTGCAGTAGTAGAATCCACACGGTCATAAAAGGATTAAAGGAATTTGGACCCTTAGCAAAGGATTAACGGATTTGAAGGCAGTGGCAACTCCCCAAGTAAGTTTAAGTGATGGAGGATTGTGGCAGGTTTAATAAAGTTTAGGAGTCCAGCAGAAGCCACAACAAGATTAGTAAATTCAGGAAAGATTAATTTGAAGTGAGGGGTGAGTAGGTGGATTAAGAGCTATTGGGTCCCAGCAGAAATGATTTAAAGAACTCACAACAGAAATTAAAAAAAATCACAAGGCAGTAACAGGATTAAAAACATTACTAGATTAATCAAGATAGACTTAGTCAGGGAGCTCCAGCAGAACTAACAGAGGGGTGCACCTGCAGAATTAAGAGTTATGGGATCCATAGTAGCATCAATTAATCGTAGATAGGTATATCAGAATAAACAGATTTAGGTATGTATATATATATATATATATATATATCAGTTTCAGTGGAATGATTGTCTTATATAGATAAACTCAGTCATGGGTCTTACTTGTATTTTGACAGGATTAGGGGGCTTAGAGGATATTTACTCATGAGATGGAAACTAACTTTGGTTATAAAACTGAGTTTGGCGTATTTATTAACATATTTCTGCAGAAGCAGAGCTTTATATGAATTTTTTTAAAGGATTACCTGAGCCAGGGATCTCCTTCAGTGTTAGCAGTGAAGAACGTCACAATAGATATATTGAAATTATGAAGCCATCTTCTTGACAAAGGTACACATGTAATGGAATTTATTTTTCTTGTTGACCATCTGAATTTAGTTTTCATACAACCTGAAGGTTCATATGACTTTGAAAGTTGGTAGGCCTTACAGATTTGAGCAGTACCTTTCAAACACTGAGCATGACAGCCAACCTCTGCATCATGTTCTGCCCCACTTCATCACAAGTCTTCCCACTTCCCCTTGATAAAAACATAAAAAATATAATACCATATCCAGGTTCATAGCAGGCCTTTCATTCAGACCTGTCATTACCTTCTTGTTTCATTGACTGGTATTTAATACACAACTGTGTAGCCTGGTCTTTCAGTAAAGCTTGGGCAACATTTGTAAACAATTATATGGCTCCCTACTGGAGCTTTAAAAACAGAAACTAAGCAGGGGAAGTAATTTTATTTTTTTCTTTGTGTCTGCATTTATTTTTAATCATTTAGCTCTAACTTCTGCAGTGTTAGTTCAGTTTTTGCAGTTTAGTTACTGCTTTGATTTCCTGTTCTGAAATAGCTGTAGGCCTGACGTTTTGAAGCTGCCTGAGGTTGTGTGTATCTAGGTGACAGCTAGATATACAGCTGATCCAAGGAAAAACGTTTTAATATTTTGGCTTCAGATTTTACTTCTTTGTCATAGGTTGTTTTATTTCATTGAATCGTTGCCTATTGAATCGCCCACCCCACTCTAAATTTAGCTTCAGAAGCCCCTCCACATCTTATATCATCTATGCATTCTACTCAGCACTGAAAGATCAAACTGAGGATGAAGTTTGAGTTGAATTTATCAGCCAGCAGGTTTGCTGATGTTCATCGTGTTACACTGCTGCAGTCATTACACTTGAGTTATCCTGCCGTCAGGTGGTTCCCCAGTCGGCCTGAGTTCCAAAGTCTTGGTCCGGCGTCGGTTGCTGTCGCCTCCTCCCTGCGACAGGGGTATATAAGATGCAGCCGATGCCATTTTCTTCAGTCTTTCTTGCCACGCGGTGCCCGAAGCAAAAGCAGTTCGCAAGTGCCGGTCGTCCGTCTCCTGAGATTTTCATTCCGAATCCAGAACCGAAGTCTTCTACAAAGCTAAGTACCCCGTTGGGGAAACTTTTTCTTGCCTCAGACCGATGTCAGTATAAGTTAATAACTGTATTTCTTGTGGGAAGCAAATACCTCATAAGGATTTCCATTCCTATTGTATCCCATGCCTAGGTCCTGACCACAACGTCACTGGTTGTCGGTTTTGTGCTAGGTTTAACAAGCGCACTATTAAACGTCAGTTTGATTTTGCCTGACATTATTTTGGTAGAAAATTCAATTATACCATGCCGTTGGAACTTCCGACGACCGGAATACACAAAATGCGCAAAGACAAGGATAGGCATCCGAGGCCCAAAACTGACAGTGAAGCCTCTTCTAGGCCAGTCACCGGTTCTCCGGTTTTCAGCGAGGCGCCTTCGCAGCCCCTGACGACCGCTTCTGTAGAACCACAAGCCGCCTCTGACTCCCATGTGGAGATGGCTGGGCCTTCAGACGCACAAGCTCTTCAGCCTACCGAGTCTAACCTTTCAGAGGGATCCAGAGTAGCTGAGCAACCCACAGCTACAGAGGGTGTCTTCAGACCTACTCAGTTAAGCTTAAACCCTCAGCTAAGTCTAAGCCTCCTTTAAAGTCAAAGAAACAAATGCAGCATTCTCCAGGACAGGCCTCCATTCCTAAGAAACAAATGCTCAAAATGGCCGAAGACCTAATCACTCTGATCAGGGGGTCCAATCCCCCTCCTGATAAAAGGCCTAGACAGGATGCAGACTATGACTCATCCGACCAGTTGTCCATCTCTTCTGATTCATCCTCAGACCTAGGATACTCTTTACCCCCTTATGAGGATTCTGATGCTGAGGAATCAA